>NC_053494.1:181283999-181583999 GCF_905171775.1 Rana temporaria | reverse complement strand
TTGTGTAATCGCACACAGCGGGAGATGGAAAGCTCCCTCGGTGTCATGGAGCTGGGGTCTGAACTGTTCGGAGGCCGTCCACTGTAACAAAGCTCCGCCTCCAAAATCGTAATAGACAGAACACTGATCCAATGCTAGGAAATTAAATTAGTGTTCCATCTATCACTATTTTGGAGGCGGAGCTTTGTTACAAAGCTGGATGAATATCTCAACAGGGCCTTGGCAGTCCATTGAGAACTACAAGACATCTGCCGTGGGGTAAGAGGAGACTTATAGTTCTTTAATTCACAGATTCCTGTGAATGAATGAATGTCATGGCTATGTAGGTTGAGCCCCCTTGAATGCACCATTTGATGGGCAAAAGGTGAACATATCCTTGAATGCAACTGCCAACACATCATAATGCACAAAAATGCACCCATACCTTGTTATGGAAATGCATTTTATCACAGTAGATAGCATTGTGCTGCAGGGCAGGTTTAATGTGGAGATGTGTTGGAGAACAATGCAAAATAAATAAGACAGCAAAAAAAAATGCATGAAGTACACAACACAAGGGTGTGACGCCAGCCTAAGACTGGTCAACAAAAGCTGGGTATACACCTTTCGTTTTTTTTTTTTCTCTTTTGTTTAATTCTGACAGATTCCCACATCTACACCATGAGGTGTGATGCGGGGATCTCTCCTGCTGTTATGTACATAGTATTCTGACATGGAGACCCCCACCCCCTTGCCAGAGTACACTAATCAGCGTTTGCAGTCATTGGCTTAAATCCTGGTTTTCCAGCAAGGCTGTTCAACAGTGTCTTGAACAGACAGCAGTACACATGTACCCAGAGTTGCCAGTTCCCGTTGAACTGGCCAACATTCAGTACATGTGCGGCGGGCTTAAGATTTTTATTAAAACTCAACCCTGGTAAATAGACATGTCTACCCTTGCAATGGGCCCACCTTACACTGCAAGGATTAAATGCTCACTATGTCTAAGAGGAGGTGGATCATGCAGTTTTAATCACCCTAACTCCCACTCCTCTTCTTCTTGAGGCTCCAGTTTCTGGGTGGTCCCTTGGCCTTCTAACACACAATACAGGGCTATTAACCCTGCATTTTATGCAAAGGAGACAGAAGTGTGACTACGGCCAGGAGCCTCTTAGAGAGGTTTGCCAAACCAGTTGCACCTCTGGAGGGACCCTGAAGGAGCGTGGAATAAAGGTAGGTATTACACATGTACCTCCAGACTTAAAGTGGAACTATATTCACCTTATTTCCAGCTTTGCAGTATCCTGGAGATCCATGCTGGCCACTGGTACCTTTTACCAGGCTTCTTCCATGTACCGATATCCAGCCAGTTTCATTGAGATGACATCGTGCGGGCGTTGAATCAGAATACTTTACTAATCCCAAAGGGAAATTATTTAGATACAGTTATATTCAACAAAGACAACATAAGATCACAAAAATTAATGGAACAAGACGCATTGACAAAAAAAAAATACTATTAACAGCAATTAATACCAAATAAAGCTTAAAATACAACATAGAATAAATAACACAGATTGAAAAAAATAACAGAAAATCAAACTACCAAAACACAAAGAGTACACCACTTTCTCTAGCATTACCCAAAATAATAATTAACATAATATCAACATACTATAAGAAAAACGACATAAAAATCTGAATCATAAACTAGATTAAATCCACACATCCAACACTCAGAGAGAAGAATGTAGTAATAATAATAATATTCATCTCACTATTGCCACAATTGTACACTGAGGTGCACATGTGTAGCTCAGTGGACAGGCAGGTAGGAATTTATTTATTTATTATTCTTTTTTATTCTTTTTATTGATTTTAAGACATGTATAACGTACAAAACATAACCTTGGGGGCATTCCCCGGCTCAAGGTAGTACAAAGCAACAAAACAAAAGTCATAACCTGTACAGCCGTTCAGCGCTATAAAGGATGAGGTGATAGAATCATAATATAAAAAGACAGATCATCTCTGCAACATTCTATGACTTAGAATAAGGCATCTAAAAACAGGAGAAAGGCACAGTAAGCACCTGTAAAAAAAAATCAACAATACAGGTACCAAATAAAACAATAAGTGAGGTCAAATGCTTGGGAATTATGGAAAAACCAGTACCTTTACAATGTGGCTGTAGAGGGGGAGATCCTAGACTTTGTGTAACATTTGAAGACACCCACAAGAGGTATTTGTTGCTTTTATGTAGGGGGGCCACCTAATTATTCAAGGCTTTCCAGAGGTCTAAAGTGGGGGCCTCTTTGGACTTCCATGTAAGGGTAATGGCTTTACGGGCATAAAACAGCCATAAAACAATGAGAGTCCTGAGCGACCAACAGAAGGCCAGAGAGCCCACCAGGCCAAGTAAGGCCACACCCCAGCACTCAATGGGAACTTAATAGTAGTTAAAAAAAACGATAAATTGGGTGATTTTAGACCAGAAGGTTTACATTTTTGAACAGGTCCAAAAGATATGCTTAAAGCTGTACATCGCCAACATTGGGGGGGACCTCTGGGTATATTCTTTGTAACCTGTGGCGTGTTAAATAAACCTTGTGTAACAACTTGAACTGAATCTATGCAAGCTACCAGATGCGAAAAGGGATGGTCCCATAAATCTTCCCAATCCTCATCATTAATGTCTAGAGCTTCCATCCACCACGTGGACCTAAGAGACTCCATGCCAACATGTACTGAGGAAAGGAGTGCCTTATACAACACAGACAATGGTTTATACAACACAGACAATCATCCCCACGCATACTTTCCAGGTCAGATGTTACCATGTCAATCGGGAAGCTCCAAATTGAGAGAAATATGTATCACTGAGCTGCAAATATCTGAAGAATTGGAATTTGGGAAGATTAAAGCAATGTTTCAAATGTTAATAGAGCCCCTTGGGTACATATATGACCTAGTGTCTTAATGCCCTTTGGTCCCCAGACAATTAGACCAGGAATGGATTGGAACTCTGGGAGGGTTGAAAACCACAGTGGGGTGTGAGGGGCCACAGAGGGGTTTCCGGCTGTTCAAGTGGGCATAGTGGATCGCCAGGCCCTGAGCACAGCCTGCATGGAGAGAGTAAGTGGAAATGGAGCTTGAAGGCCCCTATAGGGAAGGAGGCGGAAAGTTTGATAGGAGCCCAAATATGCAGCTTCTGGGACTACAGAGGAGTCAGTTTCATCCGGGATGAGCCAGTTATGTGCGTGAGTAAGGAGTGAGGCTAGAAAATTCTTCTGGAGATTGGGACAAGCTAAACCACCCTGGTTTCAAGGTCTACATAAAGTATTTTTACTAAACTGATGGAGGCCAGGTTTCCCCCAAAAAAGTAGAAAGCAGTGAGTCAAATTGTTTAAAAAACTATTTAGGAATCCATATTGCTGAATGAAAAACAGGGAGAACCTTCATTTTGGCTAAGTTAATTCTGCCTATGAGGGGAAGGGGTAGATTATCCCAAGCCTTGAGGAATTGCAAAATTAGTGAAGGCCAGCAAAAGGTAAAGATTGAGTTTAGTGTATTCAGTAACATTGGGAGAGATATTAATACCCAGATATTGCATGGAATCTGTCTATGCAAGGGGCAGAGATGGGTCGGCTACTGCTCAGGCTCTCGTGTCTATAGGTAGAATCAGGAATTTGTTCCAATTTACCCACAACCCGACAGCTGTGGATAATAAGGATTTGCGAAACTTCACGCAACAAGGACCCAGGGTCGTTAAGGAGGAGAATGAGGTCATCAGCACATAGCGCTAATTTTTTACCTATTGTACCCACTAATATCCCCATGAACTGATTTGATTGTCACAGGGCTAAAGCCAAGGGCTCATTACAAGGGCAAACAAGGTCGGGGACAGGGGGCAACCCTGTCTTGTGCCACTTTCCACAGCGAGAGCCAATGAGAGATTACCATTCAATTTAATTTGTGCTATAGGGGAATGATAATGGATGCCAATCCATTTACAGAAAGTAGAACCAAAGCTAAATTCTTCTAGGACTTTGGCCATATATGTACAGTTTACTGTATCAAAGGCCTTTTCTATATCTAAGGCCACAAGTACCCTAGTTTTGTTGGCACCAGAAGGAATCTGAAGCTGAAGGTGAGTGGGAACCCTGCGGAAATTTCTGTCAGTTGATTTTCCTGGCATAAACCTAGTTTGATCTATATTTATAATTGATGGGAGAACTTTGATCAAGCTGGCAGCAAGAACCTTTGCGAGTATCTTGAGATCATAGTCAGTGGCGTCGCTTTGGGGGTGTGGGGGTCACCCCGAGTGACACCTGTCAGAGAGGTGACACCAGAGCATTTCTTGGCTATTGACTAACTCCAGCAATAGCCCCTTACTCACTGCTTTCACTTTCACACAGAACAGGTTACAGCACCCCAGCTCTCCCAGCGGTGTGCACAGTCTTCCCTGCCCAGCAGTATTTCTATGATTGAGAGAGGGGGATGTGCACGGTAGCTTCACTATCCCAGCAGCAGCTCTACCATCTCGGCTCCACTTTCCTAGCCTGGCGAGAGCTCCACTATCCCGGCAGCTAAACTATCCCAGCGGCAGCTCCTTTTAAAGCCCATGTGTGCAGACTGCACACCCTCTGTAAGTTGAAACTGATCTTTGGAAGCAGCCCCTATGTCCTCTCTTCTGTCCTGTGAAGCATGCAGTACTTAACTTTGTACCTTATACATAGCAAACTTTTGAGCCTTGAGCACCCTGTACATAATGATCCTTGCACCCTGGCTGTACATAGCGATCCTTGCAGTCTGGCTGTACATAGCGATCCTTGCACCCTAGCTGTACATAGCGATCCTTGCACCCTGTACATAGCAAACTTCTGAGCCTTGCACTCTGTCCATAGCAAACTTCTGAGCCTTGCACCCTGTACATAGCGAACTTCTGAGCCTTGCACCCTGTCCATAGCAAACTTATGAGCCTTGCACCCTGTCCATAGCAAACTTCTGATCCTTGCACCCTGTACATAGCGAACTTCTGAGCCTTGCATCCTGTACATAGTGAACTTCTGATCCTTGCACCCTGTACATAGCGAACTTCTGAGCCTTGCATCCTGTACATAGTGAACTTCTGAGCCTTGCACCCTGTACATAGTGAACTTCTGAGCCTTGCACCCTGTACGTAGCAAACTTATGAGCTTTGCATCCTGTACATAGCGAACTTCTGAGCCTTGCACCCTGTATGTAGCGAAATTCTGAGCCTTGCACCCTGTACGTAGCGAACTTCTGAGCCTTGCACCCTATACATAGTGAACTTCTGAACCCTGATTATAATGCACTCATGGTATTTAACAAAGGCGTTGTAAGGCCCTCCCATTGTTAGTGCAATTCGGCCACACCTACTCTTTACTGCGGTGTACTCTCCCCTTGTGGGGGGGGGGGTGTGCTTTGGGTGACGCCATCAAGTGCATTGTGGCATGCTAGACACGAGAGAGCCTGATGCGCTAGCTTTCCAAGTGTCTACTGCTCTGTCCTGCTTCTGCTGTCAATCCACAGCGGCAGGACAGAGCACTGTGGCAGGCTAGGAGGGGAGAGCCACAGCAGTGCGATACAACATGGTATTTACCCCCTGCCGGGGGGGGGGCTGACACCAACCCCAGTGACGCCACTGATCATAGTTCAACAATTATATGGGCTGGTAGGAGGAGCAATGTTGTGGATCTTTCCCTGGTTTTGGAATTAATTCTATGTGAGCGTGATACATTGATGGGCACTCCCAAGCAGGGAGACTATAGGGCTTGCAACTTGGGAGCCAATATAGTGGCATACCTTTTACACAAATCCCCAGGAAGACTGTCTGGTCCAGGAGTTTTATTATTGGAGAAGTGATTGGGGCATCAAGACTCTCTATATCGTCTTGGGCCAGGGATATTGTGGATATAATGTGCTATAATAGGAGTGGAATTCCTCTCACCTCAATGAGGGATATAGTCAGCAATCTGTGTATCTGTATCCACCACACGACTGTCACCTCGATGTCTCCTGATAGCAAACGGTTGCAAACCCGGGGAACAAGAGGGACAAAAGAAGGCCTCCAATGGTGTAGTATACAGGCAACTTGAATTTTTACATTCAATCGAAGTAATAAAAATACTGACTCTTACCGAATTGTTGGACCCCGGTATTAAGGAGGTCAGAAAGACCGGCCCCGATGTAGAATCACTTAACTTGGGGAGGGGTGCTTCTATCTTGCAGGAAGAGAAAAGAGGCCCTCATTTGTTCCAGCATTTACAGGCAAGCTAGCAGTACCTTGTGGGATGGTGATGGTTCAGGAAAGTTTTCTAAAGTTTAAAGTTTGCACCCTTTGGCAAGCGGAGCAAGAAACTAGTGTCCGACATCTTTCAAGCTGAATCAGACTACCGTCTTCTGTGCTATACGGCCGGGAAAGATAGTTGAAGTGTTTTCCTTCTTCCTGCAAGATAGAAGCACCCCTCCCCAAGTTAAGTGATTCTACATTGGGGCCGGCAGGCTGATGCACATGCCTTTCTGACCTCCTTAATACCGGGGTCCAACAATTCGGTAAGAGTCAGTATTTTTATTACTTCGATTGAATGTAAAAATTCAAGTTGCCTCAAGATGTCGGGTTGAAATTTGCAACAATTAATAAACTATTGCTTGGAAGCGTCTGGCTGTCAGGAATTTTTCGGTTCATATTGTTTCCTTTGGGACTTTCAATATTCCATTATCCATTGCCAATTTTATTCATATATTGATTGGGACTCATTTTTTCCACATATTGGCCCAGATTCAAGAAGCACTTGCGCCCGCGCAACCATAGTTGCGCGGCGCAAGTGCTTACTTGCTCCGGTGTAACGAGTGCTCCTGATTCAGGAACCTCGTTACACCGAATGCAGCCTAGGATGTGACAAACATAAGCCTCCTTATGCCTTCACATCCCAGGCTGCATTCTTGCGTTGGCCGCTAGGGGGCACGGCCTTTGTGATCGGCGTGTAGTATGCAAATTGCATACTACCACCGATTCACAAAAGTTGCGCGGGCCCTGCGTACGCAAGGTACGGAGTTTCCGTACGGCGCCTTTAGCATAAGGTTGCTCCTGCTAATAGCAGGCGCAGCCAATGCTAAAGTATAGCTGCGCCTCCCGCTCGCGACGTTCAAATTTCACGTCGTTTACGTAAGTGAACCGTGAATGGCGCTGGACGCCATTCACGTTCACTTACAAGCAAATGACGTCCTTGCGACGTCATTTGCCGCAATGCACGTCGGGAAAGTTTCCCGACGGAGCATGCGCTGTTCGCTCGGCGCGGGACCCCGCCTAATTTAAATGATTCCCGCCCCCGGCGGGATCATTTACATTAGGCAGCCTTGCGCCCGGCTGCTTAGCATATTGCCCGCGCAATTTACGCAATTGAATCGCGGGCAAAGCGCAATATTTGCGTGGGCGCAGAGAAAAAAATTTGCTCTTTGCCCACGCAAATATTGCGCGATGCTACTTGAATCTGGGCCATTGTTTTTTGACCCATTCGGCACAGGGTGTACATTGATATACTATATTTGTGTATGGTTTTCTATCACCATTTATGGTTTTGATTTATGTTTATGCACCCTTTGTTTTTGCACTGACAACGCTTGGGGTTGAGCGCCTATTTTTTTGTATGTATGTCTTTGAGGTTTAAGTATTTAAGCTTTGAATAGGCAGCAACCTCCGCTTACTTATTATCACCTTATTTTTATCCTCTATTTTTAGAGGTTTTACACATTTTTTTGTCTTCATGTGAGAGTGGGTTTAGCGCAGAGTTTTTTTCTTTTTAGTTATTATATGTGCCTTCCACTTTTTAAGAGACCAAAAGTAATGGGACAGTTGGCTGCTCAGGTTTTCCATGGCTAGGTGTGTGTTATTCCCTCATTATCCCATTTACAAGGAGCAGATAAAAGGTCCAGAGTTAATTTCAAGTGTGCTATTTGCATTTGGAATCTGTTGCTGTCAACTCTCAATATGAGATTCAAAGAGCTGTCACTATGAAGCACGCCATCATTAGGCTGAAGAAACAAAACAAACCCATCAGAGAGATGGCAAAAACATTAGGTGTGGCCAAATCAACTGTTTGGAAACCAAAAGACCTGGAAGACCATGGAAAACAACTGTGGTGGATGACCAAAGAATTCTTTCCCTGGTGAAAAAAACACCCTTCACAACAGTTGACCAGATCAATAACACTCTAATTCCTACACCGTTCACCTAATTTGGGTGAATACCCTCAAATTAAAGCTGAATCTCTGCAGTTAAAGCACATCTTGTTCGTTTCATTTCAAATCCATTGTGGTGGTGTATAGAGCCAAAAAGATTAGAATTGTGTCGATGTCCCAATATTTATGGACCTGACTGTATCACCAATTTACCCATCTGAAGAGGAGCTAACTTCTCACATAGGATATACAAAAAAATATGATCAAAATGGGGGGGGGGGGGCATACACATTCACAAAGGCCCAGAAAGTACATGTACAGGTTTATCAAGAAGTAAAATAATAAATCTGCCTCCGAGGTCTGTAATAACCTTTTTAACAGTAAAAGGCAGAGACTTGTTAAGGAAAATGGAAACCCCTCTGATATATGTCAAATACATGGCGTGAAGTGCCTGGCGTAGTCAGGACCGTTTCAGGGCTTGTGTCTTATTTCCCATCAAATGGGTTTCCTGTAAGGCCCCGTACAGACGAGCGGACAGGCTGATGAAAACGGTCCGCCGGACTGTTTTAATCGGACATGTCCGCTGGGAGATTTCGGTCTGATGGCTGTACACACCATCAAACCGGAATCCGCGTTGACAGAGAACGCGATGACGTAGACGACACCGACGTTCTCTATCGCGCGAGTTCAATGCTTCCACGCATGCGTCGAATCAATTCGACGCATGCGCGGGATTTCTGTCCGCTGGTTAGACGTACTAACCAGCGGACATGTCCGCCGGACAGCTTCTCAGCGGACATGTTTCTTAGCATGCTAAGAAACATTTGTCCGCTGGAAATCTGTCCGCTAGCCTGTACACACGATCGGATCCGTCCGCTGACACTGGTCGGCGGACCAGTTTCAGCGGACATGTCCGGTCGTGTGTACGAGGCCTAAGAATAAGATATGGGGTTTGTGGGAAGTAAGGCACTTAAATAGTAATGACCATTTAAATGTATTAGTGTTATCGTTGAGACATCAGATGTTCCATGAGAGAAATTTAAGATCCATTCTATAACTAGTGTATTGGAAATAAATTAAGGCGCTAGATCTGAATGGAAGGCCCAACAAGCCAAAGGACAGACTGGGGGGGGGGGGGGGGGTTACCATTGTGCCATAGGTAAGGAGTGCATAGGAGACATAGAAATATTTCGGTCAAGAAAGTACAATAGCAGCTGAGCAGTAAAATATATAACATTACATCGTAACACCCTATTGCCATGCTGGAACCCCAACATAACTTGGCTAAGGCACTTTTTTTATACCAAAGACAAAACCTTAAGTCTTTTGCACGGTCAGTCATGGAGAATTGAAAAAGAGTTCCAGCAGAAAGAAACTTCCTCTGGACAGACCACGATAGTTCTTGACCGCAGAACTGGAGGGGTGCAGTCAATACAATAGTTGAACATCCATTGAATGGGTGGGGGGGAGTCTCCTCCACTGCTTACAGAAAACATGCCATAAGCCATAAGCAATACATGCATGGTGCAGTTACTTCTTTATTACATGCCTGGTGACTCAATCTCACCCCACAGGGAGTTAGGTTTTGAGGACTAAACTTCCTGGTTCACGGTCATATGCATACCTCCACACTACCCGGCCATTCAGTGATAGGGAGAGGAATCGAGGAGAGTTGGATCGTTTGGCTTCGCTATTGTAAATAACACCGGGAAAGAAGTCCCAACCATTTATTTTTTTAATTGCACCACACCAAGTTGTATAGTGCTGCAGCACCATGTGATTTGGCATGCAATAAAATGTGCCATAGGTGCTGATGTGTGGGGGTACTATTAAGAAGTCAGTGTGTGGTGTGACAGCTCCAGGCTACAAAGAGTCTGTGGGGGTCACTGATATAAAGGTTCCCCTTTATATCAGTGTCCTCACTCCCCTCTTATATCAGTGAACCCCTTTACCTTAGTGTATTCAATCTGCAGACTCTGGCGTAAGGGCTCAGCATCCCTCCTGACATCAGAGTCATCAAAGTTTACACTTACAGTGCAAGGGGAAACTTTGCAGACTCTAAGGCAGGGATGTCCAAACTTTTTTCAAAGAGGGCCAGATTTGATGAAGTGAACATGCGTGAGGGACGACCATTTTGCCTGACATTCTTTGAACCATTAAAATTTGGTCTAAGTGTGTTTGTCCAAGCCCTAACACCAACAAGAATTCTCGTGCATTTGTGGTGTGTGTGGTGAAGAGATGAGCTTGGGCGTGTTATTTGGATATACCGCATTTATCGGCTTATAACACGCACCTTCACATTAGGAGGGAAGTTTCAGGAAAAAAAAATGTAAATAAAAAACTGATGTGTGGGGGAAAAATTGCGCTAACTAGAAAAATTAGTGATAAGAGGTATGACCCAAAAAGCAGCCAGCACACAAACAAACAAAGTCCAGGCAAATAAATACAAAAAAGTGCAGCGCTAAAAAACATTAATGTGAAAAAAATGTTATATAAACATAAACAATGGAAGAAACACTTGTGTAGTGAATGGTAAATGGGAAGTTAGCTCATGAGAGCCAAAGTATATGTGTCTAGCGATCAAGCTAGTGGAAAACACTGGATAAATGCAAAAAAGCAATCAAAGTTCAATGATCTGTGGGGAGAGTTCATGAAACTGCTTCCAGCTGGAAAGGTGAATGCACTTCACAGATGATGTAAATTCAAACAAACAGTGGAAATGGCTTGTCTGTAGCAATCTCCACGTTGGTATAGGAAATAAAAAGGGTACTCTTACCAGCTGTGGTGGACTTGCGTGCTAATACTAGCGCCAAGTCAGGTAAAGCGTGGTGGTCACAGCGGACCCTGGGTTTTGTGCAGATGGATGGCTCTGTTGGATGGTTCAGATGGTCGCTCCACTCAGGATATTGGAACCGATCTGGTCAGACGCTCTCTCCAAGGCAGAAACCCCAATGGGTGAGGCCAAATGATGGAAAAGGCCACACTCGTGGAACACAGCATATGTGAGGAATAAATGAAAAAATGCTCCAATGGTGCAGGTCAAACAAGTAAAAACCGTGAAGGCTTTATTTTGTTAAAAAATGTAGCAGTAAAATCACGTGAAATTGGGATCATAAAAAGCAGTATGGGGTACTCAGCATGTTAAGTGTGAAGCAAAATAAGGGTCATTGCCCATCAATGCAGCCTAATCAGTGCCCATCTGCAGCCTCTCCATTGCCATGAATGCAGCCTGATCGATGCCCATCTGCAGCCTCGGGGGGGAGAGGGGGCGGGACTCGCACCAACAGATTATATACAGGAGAATATGGACAGAGGAGTCGTCCAATGGCAGCCCAGGAGACGGAACTTCCTATTACAGATGCAGCCGAGTGAACACAAGATTCTCGTGTTTATAATTTGACAGCACTCGTTCCCCCCCCCCCCCTCCCTGTCCCCTCCGAGGCAGCGCCGATAAATACAGTAAATAGCCAAATCCCAAGGGGGCCACATTAAACTGGAACGGGGGCCGTAATTGGCCCCCGGTCCAGACTTTGTACATGCCTGCTCTAAGGTAAGGAGGAACTCTGCAAACTCTAATGTGGGGGGGGGGGTGTTCTGGTGACCAGAGAACCTCTTACATCAGAGTTCCCCTTTACACCAGAGTCTGCAGCATTCCTCCTTACATCATTGTCCACAGTGTTCCCCTTTACATCAAGGTCAGCAGAGTTCCCCCTTCCACTGTAAAGTGGAACTCTGATGTAAAAGGGGCTCTGAGAATACTGGGAAATCTGGTGTAAGGGGAGACTGTGATGTAAGGGCAGGAAGGGGGTCCGCTGATAAACACGTCAAAGGGTCACGTTGTGCAGCAGGGGGTTCGGTGCGTTCCTGTTCTGCATTTCAGGGGCTAGTCAGGTCCGAATTTTTGCTTAAATTCACACCTGAAACAGAGCCAAAGACGCACAGGACCCTTTTCTAGTGCAGACCGCAGCCGCCCAGATGTGTGAACTATCTCCAATAAAAGCCAGTCACACTCTCCTGTCATGTGCATTGGATGCGGGGAAACCTTCATCCAAATGCGCATAAGTGTGAACCCAGCCTAAAGAAATAATAAGACCCCTTTTTCACAATGAGGCGGGTTTCAAGCGTTTTAGCGCTACAAATAGCCTCTAAATAACTCCTAAAAACCGCCTCCCATTCATTTCAGTGTGACTTTTCACACTGGGGCGGTGCGCTTGCGGGACATTAGGAAAAGTCCTGCAAGCAGCATCTTTGGGGCGGTTTGGGAATGCTGTATACAGCTCTCCCAAAATGCCCTGCCCATTGAAATGAATGGGCAGCGCTTTTAAAGCGCCTGAAAAGCGATTCGTAAGTGCTGCAACACTGGCATTTTTAACCTAGCGAGGGTTAAACTTGCCGACCATGCCGCCACAGTTATACTGCGGCCGGTTGGCACGGCTGCGCAAATAGCTGTCATTGTACGTCGGCTCTTTAAAGCGGAGTTCCACCCAAAAATTGAACTTCTGCTTGGGAAATCCCCCCTTCGATGTCACATTTGGCACCTTTCAGGGGAGGGGGGGAGCAGATATCTGTCTAATACAGGTATTTGCTCCCACTTCCGGCCATACATCGCCGCAGGCTCCTCAGAGATCTACGCCATGTCTGGCCCCTCCTTCGCCCCCCACTGTCTTCTGGGAGACACACAGGTCCCAGAAGGCAGCATGGACCAATGAGATAGCACAGCGCGACTCGCTTACTGAAGATGGAGGCGGCACAGCACCCGAGAACAGCACCCGAGAGGGACAGATCGGCTTTGGGTGCTGACACCACGGGCGCCCTGGGCAGGTAAGTGTCCTAATATAAAAAAAAGTCAGCTGTAATATTTGTAGCTGCTAACTTTAATTTTTTTTTTTGGCGGAACTCCGCTTTGAATCAATATAGCAGATGCGCCCGCAGCATGTCCCCAGAGCCGATGTGCATGGCCAGGCAGGCACGATGTCTGCCAGGCACCTGCAATCGCTCCTGACAGAGCCAAAACAGGGATCTGTGTGTGTAAACACACAAATCCCGGTTCTGTCAGGGGAGAGGAGACAGATCATGTGTTCCTACTAAGTAGCCAGTGACATTTATACAGTAATCAGTGGCAATTTTTAGCACTGATCGTTGTATAAATGTCAATGGTCCCAAAAAAGTGTCAAAAGTGTCCGATCTGTCCGCTGCAATGTCGCAGTCCTGATGAAATAAAATAAAAATCGCAGATCGCTGCCATTACTAGTAAAAAAAAATAATAATAAAAATGCCATAAATATATCAACTATTTTGTAGATGCTATAACTTTTGTGTAAACCAATCAATATACACTTATTGCGATTTTTTTTTACCAAAAATATGTAGAATACATATCGGCCTAAACTTTTTTGGGAAATTAGGATATTTATTATAGCAAAAATGTTATTTAAATATTTTTTCCCAAATTGCTGCTGTTTTTTTGTTTATAACGTAAAAATTAAAACCGCAGAGGTGATCAAATACCACGAAAAGAAAGCTCTATTGTGGGGAAAATAAAGACATACATTTTGGCCCAGATTCTCGTCCAGCGGCGTAATTTTGTGCGGGCGTAACGTATCTGCTTTACGTTACGCCTCCGCAACTTACACGGGCCAGTGCTGTATTCTCAAAGCACTTGCTCCGTAAGTTGAGGCGGCGTAGCGTAAATCGGACGGCGTAAGCCCGCCTAATTCAAATTTGGATCAGGGGGGCGTGTTTTATGTAAAACTACTGTGACCCGACGTGATTGACATTTTTGCGGAACGGCGCATGTGCCGTCCGTGGAATTTCCCAGTGTGCATTGCTCCAAAGTACGCCGCAAGGATGTCATTGGTTTCGACGTGAACGTAAATGACGTCTAGCCCCATTCACGGACGACTTACGCAAATGACGTAACTTTTTCAAATTTCGACGCGGGAACGACGGCCATACTTAACATTGGCTGCGCCTCATATAGCAGGGGCAACTTTACGCCGGGAAAAGCCTAACGTAAAAGTCGTAACTTTACTGCGTCGGCCGCGTGTACGTTCGGGAATTCGCGTATCTAGCTAATTTGCATACTCAACGAGGAATTCGACGGAAGCGCCACCTAGCAGTCAAAAAAAAATGCAGTTAAGATCCAACGGCGTAAGAGACTTATGCCTGTCGCATCTAATGGATATCTATGCGTAACTGATTCTAAGAATCAGACGCATAGATACGACGGGACGGATTAGGACTTACGACGGCGTACATGGCGCTGCGCCATCGTAAGTCCTTTCAGAATCTGCGCCTTTGTTTCCGTAGAACATTGCATGACCGCGCAATTGGCAGTTAAAAGCGATGTACCGTATCGTAAGTGCCGTATCGCAAAAAATGGCCTGGTCATTAAAGTGGAGGTCCTCACAAAAAGTCAACCTCAGCTTTTCGGAATTTGCACCCACTTCCGGGAATAGACTCCCGCCGGAGTCACGCCCCTTCGCGTCACCCCCCGCTGTCTTCTGGGAAACACACTGGTCCCAGGAGACCAGTAGCCATGCGCAGTAGGGAACCAGGCAGTGAAGCCGCAACGCTTCACTTCCTGATTCCCTCACAGAGGATGGCGGCGGGGGCAGCCGAGAGACGATCGATTGCTCGGCCTCGGCTGCCAACATCGCGGACGCGTTGGACAGGTAAGTGTCCATTTATTAAAAGTCAGCAGCTGCAGTACTTGTAGCTGCTGGCTTTTAAAAAAAAAAAAATTTGGGTGGACCTCCGCTTTAAGGGGGAAAAGTCTTCTGTGGCTGAATTGGTTAAACAACGCAAAACGAGCGGCGCTTTAGTGCTAACATGGCTGCGGCTCAGTGTGAAAGGGGTCTTACAAGGAAATAAAAGCCTGAATAGAGAAAACGATTGCAGCCACCGAGCCAACACATCTGGAAAGTCGCAGGACTGCAATATATTATAACTATTTTTTGGGCTTTTACACTTTACAATCTCTGTTTGTTATTCATGAGCTTTGGTTATTATATTTACACATTTTCACCTTCGCTAACAGAAAATATCAGTGACTCCGGAACTAACCATGAATAACAACGCAGAGCTGGCGGCCAGTCACCTGCAGCAATCACTTCCCTCCATTTGCTGCACAAGAAACTTGTTTTTTTCCCTCCATGCTACTGCAAGCAGAGACAGCCGGGGCCCCTACAGGGGGGTTCCCACCATCTCCGTCACTATGATAATAGTTCTTGTAATTCTTCTATTTATTTTTTACACCTCACCTTTCTTTTACCACTGTGCTTTCTATAGGCTCTGCTGGGCAGGGCTGGGGGATTTTGGGCCCCAGCTGTACCTGAATGACAATCAAAACAAGGCCCTCTGGGTAATCCCATAGGGCCCCTCCCTGGCCTCTATATAAAGTGAAGGCAGGTCTGTGTGTCAGCAGTAAACAAAGTGTGAGAGGATCATCATGGCTACAGAGGTGTTAATGCAGACCCTGCCACTGAAAGGAGGCCACCTTCCTGCAGGTAGGTTGCTGCTGTGCAATTGTCTGGGAATCAAATCAGTTGCAGGTTTATTTCTGATGCAATGAGTTCTTAATTTTTGATCTTTTGTTCTTAGGACGGTTGCAGACTCTTGTGTCCTGGAATGTTCTGTTGTATTTACTTAGTGGCCTCAGTTTTACATGAAATGTCCCATAATATAGTGACTGCTAAAACTTTGTGCTCTAAACTCTACACCCTGAGATATTCTCTGACTATTGCAGGCAGATCTGTCTGCAGACTTGCTTCTGCTTGTTGTGGAATTCCCCCCCCCCCCCCCCCCTTCTCTCTTGTTTACAATACTTGGTGATGCAGTCTGGCAACATTGTAGACAATCATGTTCGCTACAGTAAAGTGGGGTACAAACTATATTGAATATAAAATCGGGTGAATGATCGTCCGTCCGATTTCTCCTTGTTACACAGCAAACTGGAACCGATGCATGAGACGTCTCGTACAACAAAGGCCTCCGTCCTCCCCGAACACGCCACATTAAACGCGACTGTTCTGTTCCGTACGAGAACATTTTTGGAGTTTGCGCCTTTTCGGCTGAGCGTTGTGTACGTGCTGTATGAGGAAATTATTTGGCTGAAAATGTGTGTGAGGTGTTTGGGTGTTTTTACGAGCCTTTATACCTGGTTGCAGTTTGATAGCTTTATATTAAAGAGGAGTTCCACCCAAACTTGGAACTTCCGCTTATCCCACTCCTCACCCCCTTACATGCCACATTTGGCATGTAATTTTTTACACTTCCTGTCCACTTCCTCCTTCAGGAAGGGGCTGCTGTAGGTGATTGCCTAGGACACGTCACAGGTCCTAGGCGATCTCCTGGCCAATTACACGGCGCAGTGCCGCTCGCACATGCGCAGTGGGTGCCCGGCCGTGAAGCCGAAAGCTGTCACGGCCGGGTGCCCACAGTGACAATGAAGACCCCGGCCGGGGAGGAGTGGAGTGGAGCCCCGGCCGGCGCATCGCTGAAACGCTGGAGCAGGTAAGTGTCTGTTTATTAAAAGCCAGCAGCTACACTTTTTGTAGCTGCTGACTTTTAATAAACATACAAATTGGCTAGAACTCCCCTTTAGAGCCGGTTCACACTGGGGCGACTTGCCATCCGACTTCATGTCGCCTCATGTCGCCTCATGTCGCCTCATGTCGCCTCATGTCGTCCCAAGTCGCGCTGTAGAGAAAAACAATGGAAGTGAATGGGAGCGGTGTTAATACACACGACTCAAGGCGATCCGACTTCAGAAAAGGTTCCTGTACTACTTCAATCCGACTTGTAGGCGATTTGTACCCATTGATTTCAATGGAAGTCGCCTCAGAAGTCGGATCACTGTCTTATCTGAAGCTACTTTCCAGGAAGATAACATACATTTCTCAGGCAAACCTCTCCCTCCCCCTCCCTCCCCCAGAGCTGATTGTTGTTTTATTGGCCACTGGAAAGTCTCCTGTCCTGGAGACGACTTCAAGTCGTGTTGTAAATCTCCCCAGATCGCCCTGTGGTTTATGCTCAAGTCGTGTTGGAGTTGCTTCTGAAAGTCGTGCTGGAAGTTGTCGCCCCAGTGTGAACCGACTCTTAAAGTGGAGGTCCACCAAAAAAAACAGCAGAAACAAATACTGCAGCAGCTGACTTTTAATAAATGGACACTTACCTGACCAGAGTGCCTGCGATGTTGGCAGCCGAAGCTGCGCAATCTCTTGGCTGCCCCCGCCGCCATCCTCGGTGAGGGAATCAGGAAGTGATGCGTTGTGGTTTCGCTGCCCGGTTCCCTACATGCGTGAGTGGTGTGTTGTCGTCCCCCCCCCCCCCCCCCCCCTATCTCCTGAGACCAGTGTGTTTCCCAGAAGGCAGCGGGAAGGGGCATGACTCCCGTGGGAGTCTATTCCCAGAGGGAGGGTTCTGAAAAGCGGAGGTTCACTTTTTGTGTGGACCTTTGCTTTAACCACTTCAATACAGGGCTTTAAAACCCACTGGGCCTATTCTGGTACAAATCCTCATTCTTTTGCTAGAAAATTACTCCGAACCCCCAAACATTATATATGTTATTTTTTTTAGCAGACACCCTAGAGAATAAAATGGCGGTCATTGCAACTTTTTTATGTTGCACGGTATTTGGGCAATCATTTTTCAAACTTTTTTTATTTATTTTTTTAAATGGTTTCATGAATTACAAATTAACAAAATGGTAAAGTTGGCCCATTTTTTTTTTTTTTTTGTAAAATATGAAAGATGTTACACCAAGTAAATAGATACCTAACATGTCATGCTTAAAATTGCGCACATGGGGACAGGGGCGTTTTAATTTTTATTTTTCAATCGCTTTTATTCCTATTACAAGCAATGTAAACATCCCTTGTAATAGGAATGGTGTGTGACAGGTCCTCTTTAAGGAAAGATGCGGGGTCAATAAGACCCACATCTCTCCTCCAGGCTGGAAAGAATGAGATTGTGAAAAAAAAAAATTCACAGATCTCATTCTTACTAGCCGCAATTGCGGTTTGTTTACTTACGGGTACCCGGGCGTGACGTCATCACATCGCGCCCGGGCCTCCGGTCATAGAGATGACTGGTCACCTCTTTGCTTCACATCCGGTGGACGACTATCATCTTTCCGGGCCCCCGATGGCACGGGAGAGCCCGGAGAAGCACCGGAGGGGGGGGGGGTGTCCCCTCTCGCCACCTAGAATGATCAAACGGCGGAACCGCCGCTATGATCGTTCTTGCTGTCCGCAGGATCGCCGCCGAAAGAAAATATCTGAATGATGCCTCTAGGTGCAGGCATCATTCAGATATCACCGCACAAAGTACAGGACGTCATATGACGTCCACCCGGGATAACAGATCCCCTTTTTGGACGTCATATGACGGCATGTGGTTTTGAAGTGGTTAAAGATTGGTAAACCCACTTTTACGGACAAAGGCATAATGAGCTAGTATGCATAGCTGTGATTGGCCGGAGCAGCGATGATGTCCCTGACCATGGGGTGTGGTCAGTTTTTAATAGGAAAGCAATGGGACTAGCAGGAACACCAGGGCTTTCACTTAAACTTTAAGGGGTGTCAAACTCCATTTTATTGTGGGCCGCATCGGCATTATAATTGCCCTCAAAAGGGCAGGTTGTATCTGTCAGGTTAGATGTCCGGAGCAACCCCTCCCCTTTCATTGGATGTCAAGAGACACCCCATCATCAGAAGTTGAGTCCCCCCACTCTCCCTTACATCAGTGCACCCCCCTTTCTTTATGCTGCTGCTGGGAAGAAGCTGGATGCATTGCTTGAAAGTAAGGGTCTGGAGGAGGACGACCAGAGGTCTGGAGCTCTCCTGCAGCTGGATAGGTGCGAGGGCCACATGAAATGGCCTGGAGGGCCGGATTTGGCCCGCGGGCCTTGTGTTTGACACCTGTAACTTAAAGGAAGCAATACAGAACAGGGTGCTTTTTAATACAAGTACATGGTACAGCAGGCACATGTCATGCTATCCTATGAAGTAGGTAACAAATGCTTTTTAAAGTGGTTGTAAAACCTTTACAACCACTTTAACCTACAGGAAAGCCTAGATTAAGGCTTACCTGTAGGTGCTTGAAATATCTCCCAGACTCGCACGGTCTAGGCGATATTTGCAAATCGCCTTACGGCGATTTCTCTTGTGCATGCGCTGGAGTTAGACTGGTCACGCTGTGCCGTTTCTCTCGGGTCATGCCGTTAAAGTCACGTGACTTCGGCCAGTCAGTACCGGAGTTCGCTGCCCCTGAAGGAAGAGGGGTGAAGAATGGACGCTCGCTACTAGCGAGGAAGACCGGGACATCGCAGGCTTCTCCTGCAGGTAAGTGTCACTTAATGGGCTACTATGCGATGCATAGTAACCATTATACTTAAGGCTCCATTCACACCTAGGCGTAGGGCGTACAGGCGTTTTTACCGATGTTTTTGTCGCGCGTATATGCACGTTTTCGCACAGTGGCGTTCGACGTTTTTGTACTTTGTCTTTTTCCATATTGGCCAATAAGAAAAATGATCATCCCTGACATCACTTGTTGCTCTCCTAGGAATTTTTTATTCCTCTTCCTGGGTGAATATACCTCTTCCGGATTTCAGCAACACAGGCGTCAAAACGCTTGTACAAGCGCGTATCAGGCGTTTTACATTGACTTCAATGTAAAAAAAAACGCTCAAATGCGCGCATATCGCGCGCTAGGAGCGACAAAAAAGGGTCGGGAACTTTTTTGAGCTACAGGCGTTTAGGCGTTCAGATGTGAACCATCCCCATTGCCTTTCATTACTTTTCGTCCCTCTGGCGTTTGTGCGCGTCGCGCTACAGGCGTAAAAACGCCTAGGTGTGAATGGAGCCTTACCTTTACTTCCTCTCCAAGACTGGTAAGGTCAAGAACAAACAATCCATGGTTTTTAAAACCTGACTAAAAATTCTATTTGAGTAGAATGGTATGGAGTGGTTTGCTAAGCACTGAGTGATCGGTCTGCTTATTGGGACAAGTTGGAAGTGGCATTTCAGATTTTACAGATGTGTTTTTTATAGAGGAACACTTGCTCACTAGTTGAAGGGGTTGTAAAGGTTCGTCTTTTATTTTCTGAATAGGTTCCTTTAAGCTAGTGCATTGTTGGTTCACTTACCTTTTCCTTCCATTTCCCTTCTAAATGTTTTTCTTTGTTTGAATTTCTCACTTCCTGTTTCTCCTCGGTAAGCTTTCCATCATCATCCAAGCGGTGGAAAGTAGTTTAGAACAGCTTACTAAAGAGGAACAGGAAGTGAGAAATTCAGACAAAGAAAAAAAAACATTTAGAAGGGAAATTGAAGGAAAAAGTAAGTGAACCAACAATGCACTAGCTTAAAGTAACCTATTTAGAAAATAAACCTTTACAACCACTTAAAATCATGGGGTGAATTTACTAAAGGAAAATACTGTGCAGTTGCTCTAGTCTAGAGCTTGGTAAATGAGAAGCTTTTCTGGCTTCCATCATCCAATCATGTGCAAGCAAAAATGTATTTTCTTTGCAAAGTGAAATCGCCACATGGCTCTGGAGCAACTAGTTTATCTGCATTTAGTAAGGCCCCTTTCACACTTTTTCAGCATAAGTTTGATGCGACCTTAAGCAATGCCTGTGTAATCTTGGTCTATGGACCTCAAATCGCATCAGTGAGACCAGTAGTGCAGGGGCTACTTTGAAGTTGTGTGTGTGTGTGTGTTCTCTCAACCGTGTGGAAGGGGCCTAAATCTATATCGCATATACATAAATACAAGGAGATCCTAGTTGCATGTTTTCATATTTGTATACAGGAGGAAGCAGTTTTTTGAGGTTAGAGTGGTAATTATTTCTTGGCCTGTTCCTGTGATATGAGACTTGGCATTTCTTAAACCCTGTGTCCAGCAATTGTGCACTTTTTAGAGCTGCCTAAAGCATTTTCTGTGCTCATGTAAGCAGGTAATAGACTGGCTGTCATCCTAATTTATTCTGCTGGGTGAATCCATTCACACTGGTCGCTGATTATCCAGACTGGCGGAGTCCTGGGATTGATCAGAGCTCTAGTCTGGTCAGACTATTGAACGTGCCTGTTCCTGTTCCTATAAAGATTACAGCTCACACATGCATATAAATCCTGCCACGCTATTTAAAGCGGAGGTCCACACAAAGTGAACCTCCACTTTTTGTAACCCCCCCCCCCCGTGTCACATTTGGCACCTTTCAGGGGGGGTGCCAATACCTGTATAATACAAGTATTTGCACCCGCTTCCGGGAATAGACTCCTGGAGTCACGTGCCCCCCCCAGCTGTCTTCTGGGAAAAACACTGGTCCCAGGGGACAGCGCGGACCAGTGAGGACGCGCTGCTCGACTCGCTATGCGCAGTAGGGAACCGTGCAGTGAAGCTGCAATGCTTCACTTCCTGATTCCCTCACTGAGGATGGCGGGGGCAGCTGAGACTGCTCGGCTTCAGCTGCTGACATCGCGGGCACTCAACGGTGGGAGAACTAAAGGTCTCCTATAACACGGGTGTAAACTAATGTTTTTCTTGTGAAAAAAAACTAATAAATGTTAATGGTGGGGGGGGGGGGGGGGGTGCTCAGCCCAAGGGAGCTAGCTGGTCAGGACCCATACAATATACAGATCCCTTGGGCTGGTGCATCCTACCCTGCCATTACCTCTTATTCCAGGAGTCTTTTAGTTCTCCCATGGTTGAGAAGCGGGGTCTTTCATTTTATGAAAAGTGTTGGGCCCACTGATAAGGGAGTGCTTTGACGCAGTAGTGGGCTTAAGCACTATATGGTGTTTTATGGTCTCATGGCTGCACCATCTTTAATGTAATGCATTTTATGGGGGGGGGGAATTGTCAGTGTGAGACTGTTATGGAAGAAACCTATATCCAAAGCCACCGCACAAGCTCGGGGATGGCTGCTTCCCTAGGTGCCTTGCTATGTGACCACTCTGCAGTGTGCATGTATGTTATCAGGCGCTCTCGGCCAATAATGGTGTACTTGACCCATCTAAACTAGTCCAGAAATGCTTACAGCTAATGACTGTTCAGTCTTTTTTTATGATTGTCTTTTTGTACTTTTATTTCATCTAGTAAGAGCAGGAAGAATGAGGGTCGCCAAAAAACAAGGCAATGAAGACAGTGGGCCACCAGAGAAAAAGAAATCTACAGACAAACCAAGGTACTTGTGAATCTCAGAATCCTCGGAGATCACAAATGATTCCAGATGGGACAGGACAACACCTAAAGAGAATGGTTGGAGACAGTCTGCTTCACCTGGTCATACTCTCCCACCCCCAATAACTGTTCTCTCCTGGTTTATTCCTCCATCTGATCCATTATTTTTCCACTTCTGTTATTGGGTAACAGTGCTGGTTGATCTGCAGGGAAGCATCATAGGTTTGTCTTAACCACTTAAGACCCGGACCATTATACAGGTTAAGGACCTTGCCCCTTTTTGCGATTCGGCACTGCGTCGCTTTAAGGGGCAATTGCGCAGTTGTGCGACGTGGCTCCCAAACAAAATTGGCATTTATTTTTTTCACAAATGGAGCTTTCTTTTGGTGGTATTTGATCACCTCTGTGGTTTTTTTGTTTTTGCGCTATAAACAAAAATAGAGCGACAATTTTGAAAAAAACATTTTTTTTTTGCTATAATATTCCCCAAAAATATATATATATTTTTTTTTTTTTCTTCAGTTTAGGCCGATACGTTTTCTTCTACCTATTTCTTTGGTAAAAATCGCAATAAGTGTTGATTGGTTTGCGCAAAATTGGGGAAATGACAATTGCAGTTTGGGAGTTAACTAGGGGGTGCTGAAGGGGTTAAGTGTGACCTCATATGTGCTTCTAACTGTAAGGGGTGGGGCTGGACGTGTGACGTCATTGATCATCTTTACCTTTATCAGGGAACAGACGATCAATGGCAGCGCCACTGTGAAGAACGGGGAAGGTGTTTACTTGCACCTCTCCCCGTTCTTCAGCTCCGGTGACCGATCGCGGGACACCGGCGGCAATCGGGTCGCGTGTGCGCAACCCCATGGCTGGGCTTAAAGAGACACGTACAGGTATGTGATTGTGCCCAGCCGTGCCATTCTGCCGATATATCGACGTGAAGGGGTCCTTAAGTGGTTAAGCTGGCCATATTCAGTGATTTGTGGAGTGCACAACTAATGGTTGCCCTGTACATCTCTGCAGCTCCTCCAGAGTTACCATGGGCCTCTTGGCTGCTTCTCTGATTAATACTCCTTGCCCCAACCTGTTTAGGTGGATGGCCATGTCTTGGTAGGTTTGAAGTTGTGTCATACACTTTTTTTTTTTTTTTCCCCCTTAATTTTTAGCTGATGAATTGGAACAGTGCTCTGTCCTTACCCTTTAAGATGCTGTCTGTTCATGAAGGCTCTCTAAAAAAAAAAAAAAAAAAAAAAAAAAACCTGAGGGCTTTACAGAACAGCTGTATGTATACAGAGATTAAATTGCACACAGGTGGACCCCATTTACTAATTGGGTGACTTCTTAAGGCAATTGGTTCCACTAGATTTTGTGGGGGGTATCCAAGTAGGGGGGGGGGGGGTGGCTGAATACAAATGCACGCTACACTTTTCAGTTCACTTGTAAACCATTTATAATTTTCCCTCCACGTTACAATTCTATGGACCACTTTGTTGGTCCATCACATAAAATACAGCTTTTGGTTGTAACATGACAAAATGTAGAACATTTTAAGGCGGCAGGAATATTTTTGCCACTATATGACTAATCCCCCCCCCCCCCCCCAACAGATTTCTCTATACCAGTGTTTCTCAATTCCAGTCCTCAGGCCCCCCCAACAGGTCAGGTTTTCAGGATTTCCCTCAGATGAAACAGCTGTGGTAATTACTAAGGCAGTGAAACTGATCAAATCACCTGTGCAAAATAATGGAAATCCTGAAAACCTGACCTGTTGGGGGGGCCTGAGGACTGGAATTGAGAAACACTGCTCTATACACACATGTATGTCAGCCACAATTTCCTACAATGACCAGTCTAGGGATGAGGGAATTGAGTAGTATGAAAGAATAGGCAGCGCTGTAAGAAATGGGGGGAGGGAGGAATGTGAACGTACAGAGGAAATGTGATAGAACTCTATAGAGCTTGCTGATAATCACAATAAACAGAGTCCAAATTAAAATTAGATTGGCATCAAAATCCAAATAAACTTGCTGACAGTAGTACACAATTCACATAAATATGTGTGACATCAGAATCCAAAAATAAAGTGCAGGGGTTCTGGAGAGCCTTGGAAATACTACTTGGACAGCTTGGAAACACTTGAACAGTATTTCCAAACAGTTCCGAGCCACCGGAGCCCCCACACCTCTGGCCAGATGTTGTACTGCACACCCCATTGGCTTGCAGTCTGCTTGTTTTGCGAGGCGACACTGGCAAGCCAAATCGGGATTTGAAAAAGTTGCTAGCAGTGCCGGCCCAAGACATTGTGCTGCCTGGGACCAAGAATGAAATGCTGCCCCCCCCAGAAACAAAATCACACCAACCAAAAGGCCCCCACATTCATTATTTTATATCATGATAACTAAAGGGGACCCGTCATGGCTCTATACATGTATAAAGTGGACCTGTCATTGCTCTATACATGTATATAGAGGACCTGTCGAGACTCTTTACATGTAAAGGAATATAAAGAGGACCTGTCATGGCTCTATACATGCATATAGGCGTCTAAAAGGACCTACCATGGCTCTATACATGTATCCAGGAGTATAAAGGGACCTGTGAATTGCCGGCGGCCACAATGTCTTTTGCGCAAACTAATCAATGTACGCTAATTGTGGGGGGTTTTTTTGGTACCAAAAATATGTAGAAGAATACATATTGGCCTAAACTGAAGAAAATGGTTTATTTTTCTAAATTTTGGGGATATTTATTATAGCAAAAAGTTAAAAAATATATATTTACAGCACAAAAAACCGCAGAGGTGATCAAATATCACCAAAAGAAAGCTCTATTTGTGGGGGAAAAAAAGGACATCAATTTTATTTGGGTGGCGGAACGGGCTGGCGGGCATCAGTATGCTGCCCCCCTAAAAGTGCTGCCTGGTACCACCCGGTCCCATCATAGGGCCGGCCCTGGTTGCTAGTCTTTCAAAACGCTTGTTAATTGCGTTGCTCGTTGACCAAGGTTCTACTGTCTTCAATAGCATCTGCGCTGAATACAGTGGGCAACTAAATTGATCTCTCGCTGGACCTAGAAATGTATAAGCTCTCACTGTCAAAGCCCCAGGTCCACAGCTCCAGCCATGTCTTCCCAGTCAAATTTGCAGATCATCCTCTCACCCAAGTTTTGTGTTTTGCAATTTTGTGGCTTGGGGTGGTGATTGGTCATAACTCCATACTGGTATGGATCATAAGCCTCATTTCCAATGTAATTTTATTATCATTGTTTTTTTTTTTTTTTTTTCCTAAACAGTGCTGTGGTGAATTTAACGAAGATGCAGGCTATGAATATTCTGACTGGGGCTCTGGAGAAGGTTGGTATCACTTTTTTTTTTTTTTTTTTTTATTTTTTATTTTTTTTTATATATTAGGAGGGGGATGTTTTCCCATTCTAGGCACCCATTTACATAGACTAAACAATGCCTCATTAAGTGCAGTAATAAAGTCTCAATCAAGTACTGGAGCAATTTTGCCAGATTGCACAAATGGTGGTTATACTAGGCCTAAACCATCTGGTAAGCACTTGGTGTTTAAGACCTAAATTAGTATAGGTATACAAAGGGGATTTGCGGCCAGGATTAATGATCAGGGGAAGTCTTGGTGTCTTTGCTGGCTATCATTCGGGCATTTTAGGAAGCATTGGCCCACATATGAAAGCCTTAATGAACCTGCATACAGAGATGTGTGATTATAGGTGTAGTATAAACTTGTTATGGATACAAAGATGCGGGTTGACCGTTCAGTATAATGATGGTAGAGTTGGTATGGGTGAAGTACATATTCGATATCGGTAGGGTCTAACACTGGTATAGCTGCTGGTGGGTGCACTTTTGTCTGGTGAACAAAAAACGGGAAGAAAGGGCTCAACACCCAATACTGCCCAACAGCTCCTCTTGGAGTACTACATGGCTATTCAAGTCTTTAGGAGTTGGGGAACCTAATCGGTGGATCCAATAGGTTTCCCTAGTGCACAATCTGATGCCTCCACCCAGTGTCTGAGATCCCAACTATGGATTCTATACCATAGGCTTTAAGGCCTGTGGGGTTTTGGTTGTTTGATATCCTGGAAGTGGTAAGGGGAGTATTTATCTAATCCTTTTTTTTAAGATGTTACATTGATGCTGAAATGTGCATGAACACTAAAGCAGCTGGCGGTGGCAGGGAGGCAGTTGAAAGGGAAAAGGGAAATTAAGGGGGGAGGCGGGGGGAATGCTGCACCAATCTGCCCCATGTACCCCCACTCTCCTAATGTGAGTGGAAATTTTGAATGGCAGTAACAATGCCGCTTCCCACATTCTGCTGTGTTCTCAGCTACTGTTATGTTAATGGTGCTCACTGGGGTCCCTAATGCAGAATCTAAAGCATCCATGTTTTTTTTTTCTTTGGGGATCCCTGGTGAGAGCTTATGTGGAGCTGTAGAGGTCTCCATGCCATGTTTTGGGCCAAATATGCTGAGATGAGAACCAAAAACATTCTGAAGGGGGGCGGGGGGGTGAGGTGTTAATATTGGATAGTCTGTCCCTAGAACTCCAGGACCATTTGAAGCTTTGGACCTGTAAAGGTTTTATGGTCACTCTGTATGTAGTTGCCTAAAAATGTGGTTCCTTTGCTGTACACAAGACTTTTAGTTTACAAACCTAGTTTAAGGTCCTTTTATCTAAAAAAAAAAAAAAGTATTTCATTTTGTGTGGCAGCAGTTACATTTTGGAGTCTTGGCTAGAACTAGTTTGTCTCTATAGCAGAATAGATTACACTGCCATTTCCATCCACCAGCCATCAGCCAGAGAAGATTGGATTGGGTTTGATGTGATGCTTTCCTCATTGCGAGCTGTCTGTTCGGTGTCAAAAGAATGAAGAGAACAAAAACACACAGGCGCTGTTACCTGTGAGAAGCAGAACAGCTGCACACTGTAATTTCCCATAATTTTGGGAGCTGGTGCTGCCTGGACTTTTATTTCACAAATGCAGACGGCACAAGACCGTGTCAATCCCCCCCCCCCCCCCCAAGGCAAGACACCATGGCTGTAAGACGGTGTATTGAACATTTGATCATTTTGTAGACTGGCAGATTATCTCGATAGATGTGCAGCAACCTTTTTTTACATAATGCTTTGCCCATTTAGAACAAGCTAGTGTCATTGCCTATTCAACGTGGGGCTTTTTAATGTTTTTTATGAAATGTAGGCTATACTTGAAGGTTTCCTATGATAACTGGGTAGCGTTTTTGACCTTTCCTGATTTGTAATAGGGAGCTGTGACCTAATCTGTAGCACCACTGGTGATGCCACTTGTTTCATCTTGACTTAAGGTGTAAATTGGCTTTACAGGCCAGCATTCTTAATCTGTCTTATGATTTTGCAATGAAGTTCCAGAAAATTGTGCCTTTTTAAAGTGTTGGCACATTCAAAGCTAAATCTGTGGTCAAACTTCACCGTGATCATGTGACTTCAATGGGAATTTTTGCAAGTGAGACTGGGCAAACTCAGAGGAATGACCCTGGCAGATTGATTGGATCACTTAATAGGAACCTAGTGCTACTGAGGTTGTGATCCTAATGCCAGGCACCACTGCAGTGTGGGATTTTGAGTGGAATGCCAACTCGTTGCAAATGATGGCTGGTTAGTTGGCCGAAGATGCCATATGTCAATGTTCAAGCTTGTGGATTTATAAAGGGAAGCTTCATGGCTATGTTGTACTGCAAGTAAGCCTCAAAGCCTTTTTGTGAAATCCTATATGCAGGATTTTTATTTTCTAAAATTCATAAGCTTGTCTTGTGTTTCTCTTGCAGCTGGGTCATAACTTTCCAGAAGCGGCACAGATTGCGCACCGGAAGCCTCGCCCCACTGTGGAGAAGGTCATTTCTCCGAAGAGACGCTACATCATCCAGCAGCCATGTCGCGTTTTTAGAGCAAATGTATGATGTGGCTTGTTGCTGATGCTCTACAGTAACCTTTTTGGATAAAGGGGGGGGGGGGGGGGGGGGGTCATTTTGTATATTTCCAAAATAAAGGTATGATATAGCTTTTGTCTCTGTGTTTAGTTTTCTAAATCCATGGTGAGCTAAGTGGCATGCCTACAGTCTTCCTTCTGCAAATGCCATCTGCATGAAGTGAACTACAACTCAAACGTACTTGCCTAGTTTGAGTTGTAGTTTGTATTGGCAAAGAAACTCAAACTGGGCAAGTACGTTTGAGCTGTAGGGTGTTTTGTATTGGCAAAGAAAAAAAAAACACCCTACAACTCAAACGTACTTGCCCAGTTTGAGTTTTTTCTTTGACAATACAAACTACAACTCAAACTAGGCAAGTACATTTGAGTTGTAGGGTGTTGTTTTTTTTTTTTCTTTGCCAATACAATGGTTAAACCAAGCTTTCTACCAGCAACAGTCCTTGCATTCAATCCAAACATACTTTTGTTTTAAGAAAATGTTCATCTTTCTGAGATGCCAGATAATGGCCATATGTTTTGTTAGATGACACAAAAGGGAAACCATTGCACCCAAAGTATTCTTGCTCTACAAAGGGCTAACCTTGTGTGGCTGGCTAAAGGGAGTCGGTCTGAATGAAACTCCATTGGGCTGCATGCAGCAATTTTCTTTCTGGGGAGGAGCTCCTTGGGTTACCACCTCCTAATGTATGGTGCTTTGCAAAGGCATTGGAATTTATCAGCAAAGCCATCTACAATGATGGCAATGTAGAATTTTTTTTAATGGCTTCTAATTTAAAAAATGTTTAATTTTTAAGTGTCCTCCAAATAAGGATGGGGAAAATCGAGCCCTGTGCAACCACAAATTTGATGCTACACAAAGCTGGGCTTAAGAGGAGTGTCAAAGGAGATCTTATGTGCAAATTTACATCTGAAGCACACAAGCCATGTTCAACATGGTGGGAATGAAAGGTTCTCTGGTCTGAGGCCAAAAGTAAATCCTTTAGTCCCACGTGAAAAAACACTGTATAGCCCAAAAAAGCTTGTTGCTTTTGGCACACTATCCCCGTGGTGGAGGCAGTATGGATCCAGTGATGTAGGACTGCTTTATTGGCATAACCCAGTAACATAAAATTTTAAAGATGAGAAATTGCAGAAAACCTGTCATCGATGTCCCAACAAGACAATGATCATAAATGCAATCTTGGCTGCAGTAAGAAACCTGAATGCCTCAGATTTGAGGTCTGAGCCATCTATGACAGGACTTGAAATCTGTTATAAACGGTTCCTTACAGAGGGCACTTTTCTTAACGTGATACTAAAACACTTGGTGTACATCTCGTCTTTCTATATGTCGATGATGGCACTGTAATTATAAAAATAACTTATTTTTTTTATCACTATACAGCTGTTATTTGACCTAGATATTTCTCTGCCATGCTGGGGGAAAAATAAGTAGGAGGAGCTTGGTCATCAACTGCTGGTCACATGTTCAAAAAAAGCCTTTGGAATACAGCATAAAAGTATCAACTGTTTGTTTTTAGATTTTTTTTTTGTTTTTAGATTTTTTTTTTTTTTTTTTTTTTTTTTTTAAAAGAGATCTGCTGCTAGAGTAGACTACAAACGCTGAAAGGTTTAGGGTCCTTTCACACGTCCGTTTACGGACTGCAATGCTTTCCAATGGGATAGCGTACGTTAGCGGATGAGCATCCGCTAACGTCCGTTAACATCCGTCTCCGTTAAGCTCCGTTTTTTGAACGGAAGAAAACACTATTCTTCCGGCAAAAAAACGGAACGGATGTTAGCGGATGATCCGTTTAACATCCGTTTTTCATCAAAATATGTAATAGAACTTCATTTTTAACAAAAAAAAAACTGATGAAAAACGGATCAGCTGATGATAAAAAAGGGTCCGCACGTGTAAAAGGACCCTTAATGTGCAAAATTGAGACCTTATGGAAAAGGGGGGGGGGGGGGAGCTCTGGGACTTGTGTCATTAAACGCCTATCAAATTTCATACTCGGTCACGATAGGATTTATTTTTGTATTCTGTGAAAACCCTGGTTGAACCTGCTATTCTCGATCTCCCCTTTCTGTCCATGTCCCCAATGCAGTTGGAGATTTTGCAGATCAGTGTTGTCAGCTTTGCACATGATCACTTTTCAGTGTATTTCTACCCTGAGCATTTCCTCCCTATTACATCTGAGCAGCCCATGTGACTGTAGTCTCATAAGTGTGTGTATCAGTGCTGGTGCTCAACATTTTTTGGGAGGGGGGGCGCAAACTAAAAAAAAATCTATTGCTGCCACTGTGACCATCAAATGCAGGCAGTTTGTGCCCCCAAATGCAGTCATGGATATCCCTGGGGTCTCCAAACTATGGCCCTCCAGTTCAGAAACTACAGTTCCCATCATGCCTAGTCGCGTGTGTCAGTTTTACCCATGCATATCGTCACTAACCACGTGTAGCAAGGGCCCAGACCTCCTTAGTCTAATGAGAACCTCCAGGGCCAGAGATAGCTGACATCCTTCTGTATATGGTGGGTGTAATGAAAGTTAGATTCATTGGGCGCCAGACACTTCTTGAATGCAAAGAGATTTTATTTCTCTTGAGTAGGATATGGGGGCAGTAAAAGCCAAATCCCTAGCCACTTTCTAACAGTGATGCAAACTTTTTTTTTTTTTTTACATACTCCTCGTCGCTATACCCTCGCCTGGGGCAGCACTTTGCCGGGGTGCAGCACTGTTAGTGTAGCGCCAGTCTTATGGGGCGCACTGGGCATAGAGGCAAATTAGTCTAGCGCTCCCATAAAAGCGGCCGCACTGCTTCCGGTATGTGGGCTGTCTGCATTGTGCAACTGTGGGAGGGCGGTGCTTCTAATTTTGACTGTCCTATCATCCTGGACTACAAACCTTCCTCAATGTGCTATGTTTTTTCTGTTGCACCATTGGCATGGTTAGATCTTCTTAATCCTCTCCATAAAATTATCATACATTTATGCTTAAAGTAGAACTATAGGCAACACTTTTTTCGTTTTGGATAGGTGAGTGAGGGAGGGTTATAGCCCCTGTCAGTTTATTTTTTTAGTTGCAGAGATTTCCCTTCACTTCCTGCCCCATAGCCAAACGGGAAGTGAGAGGAAATCTATGCAGATTATTGGACTCCATTGCCCGCCCTCAGAACTAGTGTCCCCATTTAAAATTTGCTGGGTGGGTCTTAAACGGCAAGGGGTGTGTGGCCTTGACAGGAAGGGATGGGTTAAACTTCAATTAGGGGGTGCACACGTTTAGTCAGGTTCAGGGCAGCACAAAACCTAAATGCACTACTGGCTATACTGACCAGGAGTGTGTACTTTAGTAAAGTCGACTGTCGTGTTTTTGTGGAAGTGATACAAGCGGCTGTGAAGCCGCCTATCACTTTCACAACCACTGCCACGATGTTCCACCTCCAACCAACCCCACACCATGTTTACCAGGCTCTGCTGTCCCACCTGCAATCCTCTGTCCACTCAGCCTCCCTCCTGTACACAGACAAGGAAGTGACATTTATGATATTTCCTGGACCGGAGTTGTCATTCTCCAGAAGCAGCTGACGGGATGCAGTCTGTGTTCCAACAAGAGCCATCCAGGGTCTAATAGATCCCGGGTGTCCCCATAAAGAGTACCTGTCACCTATACATCATTTTAAAAAAAAATGCCCACTGCAGTACGAGAAAATACGTCCTCTGTTTGTGCGGTGATATCTGAATGATGCCTGGAGCTACAGGCATTATTCAGATATCACTGTCTTCAGCTGGCGATTTTGTGTACAATAAGAACGATCAAAGCGGCGGTTCTGGAGCTTGATCGTTCTTATAAGCAGCGGGAGGGGAAGTGTCCCCCCCCCCACCACCCGGTGCTTCTCCGGGCTCTCCCATGCCATCTGGGGCCCGGAGAGCGAATCGGCCGGCGCTGGCTGGGGAAGCATAGAGGTGGCTGGCGACCAGATGGTCACCAGTCCTCTCTATGACTGTCAGAGGCGCCACGTTATGACGCCACGCCTGGTACTCGGAAGTAAACAAAGCCGTAATCGCGGCTGTCGGTGTGAGATCGGTGAATGTTTTTCACCGATTTCATGCTTGTAAACATGGAGGAGAGATGTGGGGTCAATAAGACCCCACATCTTTCCATAAAGCGAACCTGTCACACTGATTCCTATTTCAAGGGATGTTTAAATTCCTTGTAATAGAAATAAAAGTGATAAAAAAAAAAAAATTGTAAAAATATATATATATATATATTTTTTAAAACGCCCCTATCCCCGGTAGCCTGCGCGCAGAAGCCAACATGCATGCAAGTCCCGCCCACATATGTAAACGCCATTCAAACCCCCACATATGAGGTATTGTCGCGTGTGTTAGAGCGCCAGCAACAATTCTAGCACTAGACCTCCTCTGTAATTTAAATAGTAACCTGTAAAAAAAAAAATAAAGCGTCGCCTATGGAGATTTTGAAGTACCGAAGTTTGGGGCCATTCCATGAGTGTGCAATTTTAAAGCGTGGCATGTTAGGTATCTATTTACTCAGCGTAACCCCATCTTTCACATTATACAAAAAAATTGGGCTAACTGTTTTGTAATTCATAAAACCGTTTTTTTTCCCCAAAAAAGATGTTTGAAAAATTATTGTGCAAATACCATGCGAGAAAAAAGTTGCAATTACTGCCATTTTATTCCCTAGGATGTCTGCGAAAATATAAATATAAATATATATATATATATATATATATATATATATAGTGTTTGGGGGTTCTGATTAATTTTCTAGCAAAAAAATTGTGATTTTTTTTTTTTTACATGAAGGAGAGAAGTGCCAAAATAGGCCCGGTGGGCAAGTGGTTATTACAGACATAAAAAAATGTTTTAAGAAATTTCAAAATTTCCCTCCCTTCACACACGCCTACAAAAACATGTGCATTAGGGTGCTTAAATCCGGAAATGATTGCTATAAAAATTATATATCAGCACACACGCCAGAGTGACAGGAATCATTTTAGCATTAGTGCTCCTTCGTAACTCTAAACTGATGACTTGTAGGGTCTTTTAAAGCGCTTCGAGCGCACACAATTTTAAAGTTTGATACATTGGGTACCTATTTACTCGGCACAACCTCATCTTTTATATTTTATCAAAACATTAAGTAGTAAGTTGCATTTATGTGCCCAGATATTAACTTTAGTTTTTTTTTTTACAGAAATGTTGCCTTTTATGAACTGTTGTAATCTTGTGTAACATAAAAAAACTAGAACTACCAACATTTTATTCTCTAGGGTGCCTGCTTTTAATAAATTATAATATTCTGTGGGTTTTAAGTAACCTTTAGGCCTAAAATTATTTTTAAAACATACTATTAAGTCCTAAATCAGGGGTGCTCAAACTTTTGAAGCACAAGGGCCAGGAGAGAAGATTTAACAGATGGAAAGATGAAAAAATTACTGAAGGTCCGCTTTAAAGACTGCACAGAAGAAGGGCAGTGTAGACAACTGTTGGATCTGGACGAAGTACAGAATGGATGGCTGAATTTGCTTTAAATAATAAAAATGAATTAAAATTAATAAGTACACATTTCTAAAAACTGAGACCTGTACACACTAGTCCTAACAGGTCAATGCAGAGCGGACAGTCACAAAGCCCACTAAACTCTTATTTTTTTGCGGATTGGAGGTAGGACGCAAGTTGGTTTACATCTGCCATGCCTTAGAGGTGAATGGAGACTCCAGTTGGGTCGGACTGACTGTGTGAAAGGGGCCCAAGGCTTTCACACTGATTTACTGCGGTTTACCCGCACCACGGGTGAAACACAATGTACCTTTTGGCTTTCCTGCATTTTACAATAGACTTATATTATATTCTGCAGGTTCGGTGCACTTTCAGAAAGCTCACCAAACTCGCAGGTAATAACAGAAGTCTATAGGTCAGTGCAGGTAACCCACAGGTAAACTGCTCTACATCTGTAGATGAATTTGAAAGCAGCCCAGTAACCACTGCTGAACAGATATGCCCATACGTACACTGTGATTTTTAGTAATAAACTTAACAGTATTCTATTACATCAGAGGGCTTCGCAGGCCAAATCAGAGGGCCCTGCGGGCCACATGTGGCCACCCTTGTCCTAAATGAAGAAAAAAATCTTTGGCATCACATCCCAGTAATTGAATATAGAAAAGAATGGGGACTTTAAAGGTGCAAATAGACACAAAATAATTACAATGTCAATGTATTACTGAGGGCACAGTAGAAGAAAATACTTTATTATGTACACCAATCAGGGCTGTGGAGTCGGTAGATAAATGTTCCGACTCCTCAGTTTTATGTACTTCCGACTCCTCTGTATTAATATGCGAATGTATTTTATACATTCCTTGAGGGAAAGAAACGCAACCTACCACAGGACTACAGGCTGGGAAGCCAACAGTCTACTGTATTGCACAGTTTAAGCAAAAGACAAACACAATGAAAACAACGGTTTTTTTTTTTTTTTTTATTAAAGCGGGGGTTCACCCGTACATAACACTTTTTACCCTTAGATGGATGCTCGTTTTGTCTAGGGGAATCGGCTAGTTGTTTACCGTTTACGAGATGCATCTTCTCCGCCGCTTCCGAGAGGCTTCCGACGGTCGCATCCATCGCATCACGATTTTCCGAAAGAACCTGAACGTCGGTGCGCAGGCGCAGTATAGAGCCCCACCGACGTTCGGCTTCTTTCAGCTACGAGTGATGCGATGGATGCGACCGTCGGAAGCCTCTCGGAAGACTGTCAATCAAGAAGGAACGCCCAGTCCCGCAGCCCATACCCGGAAGCGACGGACAAGATGCATCTCGAAAACGGTAAGTACGGCTCATATTTTAAAACAACTAGCCAATTCCCCTAGACAAAACGAGCATCCATCTAAGGGGAAAAAGTGTTATGTACGGGTGAACCCCCGCTTTAATCAATCAAGTGGCTGGATAGTAGCAGCAGGCATAAACATCAGGACAGGATCTTTACCAGTTCAAAAATACAAACCACATTATTTGGTTGTTTTAGAACAAAAACATAGGGCAGTGGGAAGATCCAGGAAGGGGCATTTATTCTAAAACATGATTTTCCTAGGAGAATCCCATAGTCATGTTTAAAGTTTAAGCTAACAATCGGAGTTTACAAGTTTTTATAGCCTTAGCTAAATGACAGCAGTTTTTCCAATGGTTTACAGCTTCAGTCTTGAACTATTGGCCCTCCATTCCCTTCACTTATACAAGTGTCTCACTCTCTAGTCCTGCAAAAAACATATTTATTTAATCCCTTATGAGTGAGAGGCTAGGTTACACATGGACGCTGCGTTCCCTGTAAAAGCAGGACACAACACTATGGAAAGTATAAGTATTGCAGCTCCTAATTGTGCGTTGCGTGCCATATAGTGAAGCACATGAAAAGCATGCTTCTTCACGGTCACTTAACCTGTTCGTTTTGCGGTTACGTGAGGCACTGCATGCATTGGTCTTTATTCTTACAGTAGAGAAGTCATTAATTATAACTTTTTGTGAATTGGGACATTTAAACTTGCTTTTTTTTTTTTTTATTCCAATCTAAATTTAGTAGGAGTCGGAGTCGGAGTCGGTGCATTGTTTGCCGAATCCGACTCCGACTCCAGGTACCCAAAATTTCCTCCGACTCCTCGACTCCGACTCCGACTCCACAGCCCTGACACCAATATGTATCATCATTGTTCATTTTTATTTGAATTATTATGTTATGACTATACAATTACTACCTTTTTTAAAAAAAAAAGTTGATATCTATTTTGTACATTTTTTTTTTTTTCATAATTTTTTTTTTTTGTTTAATTTAGATTGATGCATATACTCCTGAAGATGCTGTGTAAATATTCTGTGAAACACGTTGAGTGAAGGCATCAATTTTAATCAATTTGATATATGTTATCTGTTGAAAATACCTGTTTTATATAATGAATTTTACTGATTTATGTAATAAATAATGATTTTATAATTATTTTGTGTCTATTTGAACCTTTAAAGTCCCCATTTTTTTCATTTTTTCTATATTTTTAAATTATAAAAAAAAAAAAAAAAGGCTCCAGGACTCAAGTGGACTCCTTCATTACACACTGCCATTGTGGATGGGAGGGGGTGGCGGAAGTATGGTGGAGGGTGGCAGCAAAATGCACCTTTACCTGTGAAGACAAAAATCCTGCTCTCTTCTCTACCTCAGATCCCAGCCAAGTTTGCTCTTTGGGAGTGCATCAGGGCAGAAATGCATCAAACAAAAGTGCATTGTTTGAACAGCAGAAGTCTGCAGACAGCAGAAGTTTGGAGACCGCCATCTATCTTTGGTTAGCACCTGTGTTTTCATTGTACGTAAATGTAGCACTTACCCCCGAAGGAGCTGCTGGTAATTGATTGGGCCTGTACTCTGCTCTCCTACCCCCAAATAACTTGTCTCAGCCAGCTTGACACAGCTGTGTAACAGTGTTGATGTAAAACTTCCACTACAAGGAACAATACCACCATAACAATGTGTATATAGTGTACCTTTACCGTTATCTGGGCATCCGCTGTTCCACCTGTGAGGATAATGAACAAGCCTCACACCAATTATGATCAACCAGAATGTAAGTTTACTGAGACTGGTATAAAAACAGTAGTTATAATAACTGTATCAACATACAAACTTACTATAATAGTGCAATGAGTGTACACAAATTATTAACACTTAAAGGTCCCTTGAACCTCTACTGCGGCGCGTCTCCAAGTGGGACTAGTGCTCAGAGTGACAATGCCTTGACACTGGCCACCTTCCCACTTCCAGTACAGCCGCATCAAAACATACTAATGCAAGGATATCAACACAGCACAATACAATTTCTCAAGAGCTTCCCCTGAGGTATAAGGCAGCCTTTTGTCTTTCTGTATCCAAAGCACAAACCCTCCCAGTGAGAAGTGTAGTCTCTGGTCTTCTTTCTTCTGCTAGCTATTATACTGCAGCGTTTGTAATCCAATGGTTTAACATGTACTGGAGTAGCATAAACTGAAAATTGATAACAATTCCTGCTATACAACACACTTGTAAATGCCTCCGGTGTAGGTATACCTCAACCGTCAGTCAGCCCTCAAGGAAGTATGGGTTTTGATTGAACTCAGTCTATTTGAATGAGACCTCCCTGTAGGACTACAGGTCCCAGTAACTCTGTGAAATGAGTCTAAGTGTGTTAAAGGGGTTTTAAAGGAAAAACATTTTTTTCATAATAAGCATCCTTTACCTGCAGACATTCCTCTTTTCACTTCCTCATTGTTCGTTTTTGCTCAGAAGTTGCTCTATTTCTTCTCTGTTCTGTTCACTTCCGGCTTGTCTGATTTTACTGACCACCGTGACGGGAGGCTTTACTGCGGTGGTCAGTAACGTGCTCACCCCCTCCTGGGAACTACATCTGTGCGGCAGGACGCTCTCTGCATGTTAGAGACTTCAAGGAGGTGTGAATTACTGGGCGTGCCGCAATGCATACTGGGAAATGTAGTTCTTACATGAACGAACGATGCAAACCAGGAAGTGAATGAGAGAACAGAAACTAGAATGCCGGAGGTGATATAGATCAAGGAATTTAATAGGCATTTACTTGTTTTTTAACAGAATCATTACACTATTCTGTCTGTCTACCTTGCAGACATTAATTTTAGGCAAAAAATAATTTTCCTTTACAACTCCTTTAAGGGTGTTAAATAACTTCTGGGCGACAGCCCCCTCACCACACCAGGCCTAGAAAGTTGTGAATCTCCGCTCCGGTTGTCTCAGTCCTGCTGCCAGTCAGCACTGTCACACTGCTCCGCAAGTAAACTGGACATGTGTTTGACTCCGTCAGGGGTTCTGGATCCTCAGACCTGATCACACTGTTTCTCCAGCGCACTGTGGTAAAGCAGAGTCAATGGTTGCTGTTCCGCTCTACGCGATATAGGCCCTCTTCTGAAACACTACTTCACAGATCCCTGCAGGCAGGACATGCGTCCAGAAGAGAGCAAAAAATGGCTGCCCTCTGCCTTTTATTACCCACCCAGCATGCAGTTCAGCCACCTAGTGTTCATGAGTAAGTCAGTGGGCATTATGGGTAGGTGAGTCCTTACACAAAGTAAACAAAACACTTCCTGCTCTGCATGTGTAAGTTAAAACAAATCTCGTACACATTGCATACCACCAGAGGGAGCCAAATACCAATGTTTAGCACTACATAGCAAAAATACCAGTGCTACATAAACATTTTAAAAATGTCTGGCATAGGACTATTTCACACTGAACGCAGTTGGTTGCATTTTGAAATGCACTCCAACTGCATAGACAGCAGAAAAATTAAGGTAATCCTGTGGGTATAGTTCACATTTTTGCAGTATGCTCACATAATTTGTAATGAAACCGTCTTTGCCATTCTGAAGCTTCCCTCCAACCCCATTGCATATTATTTTATATATACTGTGATTCTGTATTTGCCAAATATGCTGCAGAAATCTCCCTCCACTGAGTCTGCCTGCAACCGTTTAAACTGTGGGCAGCTGAAGCTGCTGCCTGTTCACTTCCTGGATTTACACAGAGGCACACCTGCAGCTCTCATTGGCCCTCTTATGACTCATTTCCCCTATCTTCCTGACAAACTCTCACAAGAGAGAGAGAGCTGTGCATGATGTCATTATTCTATTTTTTTTTTTTTACCAGACAAGAAACAGGAAGTGGGCTGTATAAGGTATTTACTGGCAGAAAAAAAATATGTTTTACTATCCAAAGTAAAAAACAGTGTAGCGCTCACCCCCGAAGGAGCCGCTGGATAGAACAGGGATGGCGTGCTACCTCTGTGAGCGTCTAGGGGTAGATGATGATGAGAGCAGCAATGATGGAATGTCCAAACAGCAGGTGTCTTTTCTTGTGCTTTATTTTACCCAACACGGTAAACAGTAAACTTGAGGTAGATAGAAGAGGTGTAGAAGAAGGAGAAGTAGCAGATTCAGGCTCAATAGTATGGAAGCAGTCATGCTTCTAACGACACTTTACTTTCGTCGCCACTCCAGCCGGAGTGGGTATAGTGTACCTGGACAGGCCTCTCACACCGACCTGGCAGCCAGGGTATCACTCGGAACTTTGAGAGGAACACGTCTCTGCCACAGATCTGCCCTCAGAACTTAGGATATGGAGGCTATTCTCCTCAGTAGACTTCTTCTTGCCTGGATCTTTCTCAGGTAGTTTCAATTACGTTACCGACTGACAGGTGGCTAACTTCCACCCCATCAGTGTCCGGTTACCTCGATCCCCGGTGGATCGTCTAGGCCCTGTTGGACCGTCAGCCTCTCATTGGCGCTCCTCAGACGGACTCCCCACCAAACAGCTACACTTGCTTGGGATCTCCTCAGAGTTGGGACCCAGTCGATTACTGGAGCCCCGCCACAGCTTTGAATGTTCCGGGCCAACATGGTCCCGAAATCAGGAACACCGCGTGGCACGCGCACCCGGCCTGGTAGGCCATATATCCGGGGAGCCGTGATGTGTGGTCACCCTGAAGGTGGGTGCCACACCCGGAACAAGAACCCCGCCTAATGGCGTCTGCTCCAGAAGTACCCTCTTCCAGCATGCCCCGCGAGGGAAAAACCCTCTTGATTGGCTGCTGGCAAAAGACACCCCAGCCTGGACTCCACTGCTGCCATCTGCTGCCCTGGGGTGGAACAACACCCCAGCAACAACAGAATGAGCCCACAGCACAGCCCAGCCGAAGCAGAGACCCAATTTAGACAAATCAACTGGATGAGAGCTAACTAACTCTCTCATCCCCCTTAAATGTAAGATAGCACCTGTACCTGAAAGTACACAGGCGCTACAACAGCAAGGAGAGAAGATTTAATAGATAGAAAGATGAAAAAATTACTGAAGGTCCACTTTATCCACTTAAGGACCGCCTCCTGCACATTTACGTCGGCAGAATGGCACGGCTGGTCACATGCACGTACAGGTACGTGCTTTGCTATTGTCCAGCCGTGGGTCGTGGGTGCGCGCCTGTGGAACGCGCCTGCGACCCGGTCCGAAGCTCCGTGACCGCGATCGGTCCCCAGAGCTGAAGAACGGGGAGAGCCGTGTGTAAACACGGCTTCCCCGTTCTTCACTGTGGCGGCGTCATCGATCGTGTGATCCCTTTTATAGGGATACATAATCGATGACGTCACACCTACAGCCACACCCCCCTACAGTTGTAAACACACATGAGGTCACACATAACCCCATCAGCGCCCCCTGTGGTTAACTCTTAAACTGCAACTGTCATTTTCACAATAAACAATGCATTTTAAATGCATTTTTTGCTATGAAATTGACAATGGTCCCAAAAATGTGTAAAAATTGTCCGAAGTGTCCGCCATAATGTCGCAGTCACGAAAAAAATCGCTGATCGCCGCCATAAGTAGTAAAAAAAAAAAAAATTATAAAAATGCAATAAAACTGTCCCCTATTTTGTATACGCTATAAATTTTGCGCAAACCAATCGATAAACGCTTATTGCGATTTTTTTACCAAAAATAGGTAGAAGAATATGTATCGGCCTAAACTGAGGAAAAAAAATGTTTTTTTATATATTTTTGGGGGATATTTATTATAGCAAAAGTAAAAAATATTGCATTTTTTTTCAAAATTGTCACTCTATTTTTGTTTAAAGCGCAAAAAATAAAAACCACAGAGGTGATCAAATACCACCAAAAGAAAGCTCTATTTGTGGGAAAAAAAGGACGCCAATTTTGTTTGGGAGCCACGTCGCACGACCGCGCAATTGTCTGTTAAAGCGACGCAGTGCCGAATCGCGAAACCTGGCCGGGTCCTTTAGCTGCATGTTGGTCCGGGTCTTAAGTGGTTAAAGACTGCACAGAAGAAGGGCAGTGTAGACAACTGTTGGATCTGGAAGAAGTACAGAATGGATGGCTGAATTTGCTTTAAATAATAAAAATGTATTAAAATTAATAAGTACACATTTCTAAAAACTGTGAGACCTGTACACACTAGTCCTAACAGGTCAATTGCATTTATTTTTAAGATCTGCAAATTGCATGAAGGATCATCATGAAACATACCTAATGACAGTTAGGAAAAGTAATTTTGTACAGCTTTTCCCTTATAACGTATATGGTAAAACTAATTGCAAGACATTGTCACAACTAATGACTGTGAACCAACACTGACCACTAGAGGGAGCAATAGTCTAAGAAATCTTGTGCTGCTCATAAAATATAAAGCTAAACTAGGGAAGCCAAGGAAACAATCTTCCCTGATATCTCTACTAACGGTCCAAGTCCTCTATATGTATTAATTTAAAAATTTTAAATGTGCAAATTGTAAACCTTCCCTGACAGAAACATTAAGGATACCATTTGTGACCTCCTTCAAAAAATGCTATACGCCTGGCTATTATACTGGCCCACATGCTTTTATCTTCTCAGTCCCTGACCCAGGATAGGTAAGAAGATCAGAAATATCAGAGTAATGTAAGAACACACATCTGCATATTTTTTCTGAGTTAAAGTGAAAGTAATGCCTAACTGAAAAAAAATAAAAAAGCAGTAATAAACCCCAAAACAGACATGTATTATATTGTATTTTTCTTTTTTCTTAAAGCAGAGTTCCACCCAAAAATTCAACTTCCGCTTTTCGTAATAGCCCCCCCAGTGTCACATTTGGCACCTTTCAGGGCGGAGGGGGGAGCAGATACCTGTCTAATACAGGTATTTTGCTCCCACTTCTGGGCATAGATAGCCACAGTATCCGCGGATATCTACGCCACGTCCAGCGCCTCTTCCGTCCCCCCTCGCTGTCTTCTGGGAGACACACAGTTCCCAGAAGACAGCAGGGACTATTCAGATCGCGCAGCGCGACTCGTGCAATGCGCAGTAGGGAACTAGAAAGTGAAGCCGCAATGCTTCACTTCCTGATTCCCTTACTGAAGATGGCATTTGAGAGTCGAGGGACAGATCGGCTTCGGGTGCCAACATCACAGGCACTGGATCCCTTAGGGGGAAATAAAGTAAAAAAAAAAAATAGAAAACGAATGGAGTCACCATATTTAAGGATCTGTAAGCTGCAACATATCACATTTTTGTTTTTGAGTTTAATACCTTTTTAACCCCTGCCCAATGCATATGTGCAGTGGAAAAGGGGTGAGGCAGTGGCGGTTCGTCCATAGAGGGCGCTGGAGCGCCGCCCCCTCTGGCTCTCACCGCCACTGCAATAACATAGATTCATGCATTGCACGAATCTATGTTATTATCGCCGCTGCCGCTGTTATTCAGATGGTCGGCGCTCATGTCCGGCCATCTGAATAACGCCAGCTGGTTGGCTGTACGGAAATGTCTATCAAAGCCAACAGCTCTGATAGGCTTTCCCAATACAGCCCTCGGGTCCCGGAAGCTTATTCTCGGAGCGCACAGACTGTACGCCCCTTGGATAAGATGACAGGCGTCTCAGCCAATCAGGTTGGCCGGTTCTGGCTACCGGTAACCTGATTGGCTGAGACGCCTGTCAGTCATCGAGGGCGGGAGAAGACATCGTGGGACGTAGATGCCTGACTCCAGTAAAGGTAAGTGCCGGGTGGGGGGGGAAGCAATTTTCAGGGCACAGTGGGGACAATTGGCACAGCGGCGACCATTGGCACAGCGGCGACCATTAAAGGGCACAGTGGTGGCAATTGATGGCACAGTGGCTGCGTTTAATGGCATGGCACAGTGGTGACAATGGATGGCACAGTGGCTGCGTTTAATGGCATGGCACAGTGGTGAGAATGGATGGCACAGTGGCTGCGTTTAATGGCATGGCACAGTGGTGACAATGGATGGCACAGTGGCTGCGTTTAATGGCTTGGCACAGTGGTGACAATGGATGGCACAGTGGCTGCGTTTAATGGCATGGCACAGTGGTGACAATGGATGGCACAGCGGCTGCGTTTAATGGCATGGCACAGTGATGACAATTGATGGCACAGTGACTGCATTTGATGGCATGGCACAGTGACTGCATTTAATGGCATGGCACAGTGGTGCGAATTGATGGCACAGTGGCTGCATTTGATGGCATGGCACAGTGGTGCAAATTGATGGCACAGTGGCTGCGTTTGATGGCATGGCACAGTGGTGCAAATTGATGGCACAGTGGCTGCGTTTGATGGCATGGAACAGTGGCTGCGTTTGGGCACAGTGAGACTGCAATTTTTTTTTCCTTTGCGCCCCCCCAAAAATTTTGAGCACCAGGCGCCACTGGGGTGAGGTATAATGCTCACACTCAGCACATTTGTGTCGATGGGCGGCTGATGTTAATGTGCTAAGAGCACTCTCAGGCCTCGTACACACGACCGAACATGTCTGCTGAAACTGGTCCGCAGACCAGTTTCCGCGGACATGTCCTACCGTGTGTACGGCCTAGCGGACCAGATTCCTGGGCTAGCGGACAGGTTTCCAGCGGACAAATGTTTCTTAGCATGCTAAGAAACATGTCCGCTGGAAGCCTGTCCGTTGGACATGTCCGATGATTAGTACGACTCATCGGACATGTCCACTGGCCCGAGAACCCGCGCATGGCGTCGAAGTGATTCGACGCATGGGTGGAAGCATTAAACTTCCGGATTCGCGCACGTCGCCGCCACGTCACCGCGTCGTCACCGCGTATTCTGTCTGCGGGGAATTTGGTCTGATGCTGTGTACACACATCAGACCAAATGATCCCAGCAGACATGTCCGATGAAAACGGATGTGACCATGACAATGGTCACATGTTCGACAATCCTTTCCTGACCCCCCCCCACTCCCCCAGGCATTTAGATTACAGGGCAGGAGCAAAAGGGTGAAACACTGAGTAATATAAAAGATTCAACGGATCCGTGACCCACAGGAAAGGGTTAACCTCCACCAAGAGAAAAAGGGTGGACTCTCACCTCAATAATTCGACCTGTGGCTAGGTCAAAAGGCAAGAAGCAAAATCTCCAAAGATTGATAATCAACTTCACATGGGTTCAATTTCCAAAGAATCCACCAGATGGCACCAGCGGGCAATAAGCAAGGCAACACTCTCCCATACAGCAATAACATGGACCGAAAAGGAGTAAGAAGGACAATTCTAAGTGCTAACTGCTTAAAACGTTTTAATGAAATTTAAAAGCATAAGATAAAACACTCACATGGTCCTGCACTCATAAACCGAGTGCAGGAATGACAGCAGTTACCGGAACGAACGTCCGGATCAGTGTAAACAGCTTGTTGGGTCTCTGTGAGGCAAACGCGGATGACGTCAACGTAGCTCCTCCCCCTCGTACGCGTTACGTCCCAAAGTGGGCGGGACTTCATCAGCGTGGGGCGGGGATCTCCGTGAACGTCCCGCAGCGCAATAAATACCATGTGGTTGCCATAGCAACATTCACAGGAACTAATTAGCCAGCGCCATCTTGTGTCCACACAGCAGAACACAAGATAAATAAAATAATTTATTTAAAGGCCAAAAAGTTATAATACAATTAGCCTAAGGCTGGCGCCATCTAGTGTTTAAAAATTATAAACACACCAGACCAAGGATAAATCCTAATGTACATCAGCCAGGCAGTATAAAATTAAAAAACAAACAAATAAATAATATAAATTAGACGTCAGCCGCCTTTACCTCCTCCAGACCTCAAATATCACATGATCAACATCATAAGAACCAAGCAATAATTACATAATTCAGTAAAAACAAATATATTAAAAATTTTAAATATATAAAATAAAATTCATAATAAAATACATAATAAAATCCCCAATAAATTTCTCAACGATTAGATATAAAACAGTTGAGATCAAACTCAACGTTTAATCCCAACGGCACTGAAACCTTCATCTCGTAGATCCAATAGGATTCACGGCGACTTAATTGTCTAATGTAGTGACCCCCTCTCCAGTGTCTAGAGACCTTCTCTATACCCCAGAATTTGAGGCATTTGGGGTCTCTTTGATGATGGTCTCTAAAGTGTTTAGATACACTATGGGTCTTAATGCCACGTTTTATGTTGCTCACATGCTCGCCCACTCTCACATGCAGCTCACGTGAGGTGCGCCCTATATATTGTAACCCACAGTCACACTCGAGCATATACACTACACCCTCTGTGGCACAGGTGATTAGCTGTTTTATCGGATATTCTACGTGGGTTACATTAGAAGTAAAAGTTTTACGTTTTTTAATGTTCAATTTAGCATGTTTGCATGTGGCACATCTGCCACAGGCATAAAACCCTGACAAAAAATTAAAGAGCCTGGGACGAGGAATAACAGGAGGGTCAGTGACTCCAGGGGCCAGTCTATCTCTCAAAGACGGTGCTTTTTTATAGATAAACTGAGGCCTCTCAGGAAGCGCAGGACCAAGGATTGAATCTCCCCTTAGTATTGGCCAATATTTGGCAACAATTTTTTCAAATGCTTTGTGTTGGACATTAAAATCCAATAGCATCTTGAAATTATTGTTCACTGGATCTTCTTTGGGAGAATTATCCTGTATCATCTGATTTCTATCTGCAATCCTGATTCTCTCTATTTCTTGCTCTATCGAAGGTTTGGAATAACCCTTAGCAACAAACCTAGTGGCCAGCTCGCGAGACTGAACCAGGAAATCCGATTCCCTAGTGCAGTTTCTACGCAATCTTACAAATTGGCCACGAGGTATGTTGCAAAGCCATAACCTATGGTGGCAGCTATTTAATGGGATGTATCCATTCCTATCCACCATCTTGAAATGGTTTTTAGTCACCAACCTAGACTCAGATTTGGATATCTCCAAGTCCAGAAATGTCACTTGTTCCGTAGAAACGGTCCAAGTCAAGACTATACCCAGCTGGTTGGAATTCAGCCTAAGCATAAAGGCATTCAAAGATGACATATCACCTTCCCAAATGAATACTAGATCGTCTATGTATCTGCGATAGCAACGGAGCTGAGGTGGCATAGTATGGAAGATCGCATCTCGCTCCCAGTGGGCCATGAAAAGATTGGCCACACTGGGAGCGAAACGAGCCCCCATCGCAACTCCGCAACGCTGAAGAAAAAACTGCTTATCAAACCAAAAATAGTTTTTAAGTAAACAGAATTCCAAGCTATCCAAAAGAAAACGCACATGCTCGGGATCTAGATCAGTAGACTCCAGAGCCCATGCAACTGATGTGAGGGCTGCATCGTGCCCTATGATGGTATACAAAGACCCCACATCAGCTGTCACCAATATCGTTTCAGATGTACACTCGATTGAATTCAGGATTTGGATAATTTGCTTGGTGTCTCGTAGATACGCAGGCAATTTGCAGACTAACGGCTGTAAAAATATGTCCAAATACTGCCCCAACCGTGAACTGACTGAATCGATCCCATTCACGATCGGGCGGCCTGGGGGCCGTTCTGCATTTTTATGCATTTTAGGCAAGAAATATATGATCGGTGTCCGACAATAATAAGGGTCTAAATATGCAGCTTCCTTTTTATTGAGGATCCCAGATCCCTTGCCTCTCTCAATCAGAGTATGGAGGTCATTTTTAAAATTTACCATTGGATCACCTCGCAGTAAGAGGTAAGTGTCCTGGTCACCAAGTAACCTACCCATTTCCTCAAAATAATAGGCTTTACTAAGGACCACTAACCCCCCCCCCTTGTCTGCGGGGCGTATAACGATCTCGTTACGTTTTTCCAGAGAGGCAATACCCCTCTGTATACATTGTGAATCTTTCACTTTCTTTATTTTCAAACTATCAAGATCTTTACAAACAAGATTTCGAAACACATCCAAGTGTTTGGTATCATTGTATTGGGGATTGAAAACGGATTTGTTTCTCAATGTAGAGTGATGAGAAGTTACAGCTATATTGTTCTTTATAACTGGATTTGACAAGAAATACTTCTTTAAGTTTAGGTTTCTTATATACTTCTGTACACTTACATACGTTTCAAACTTATTAAGATTACGCACTGGAGCAAATTTTAAACCCTTGTCTAACACTCTAATCTCATCCTCAGTAAGATCAACTCCACTAAGGTTAAAGATTCCAGTGCCGATCACGGCCTTGCTCTTTTGGACTCTTCTCCCCCCCCTGACTCCTCTTGATTTTTTCTTTTGGGCCTGGATGGGCCTGGAGGAGGCTGAATCGGTGGTGGAGGGTATGGGAACGGAGGGGGCTCCCTCCAATCTCCGGTCCAAGCGGGTGGGAAGGGTGGAGGGCCCCTCCATGGGGTCCTCCCCTGCCCTAAAAAATGCTGTTGATTAGTGGGTGGTGGTCCATCCCAATAATTTTGCAATGGTGCATAATAATTATATGTGGACAGAGGGGGGGGGAAAACTCCAGAAGGAGCACCTCCTCCACCTCTATTGTGACCCCTCCCTCTACCATGCACATTTTTCCAAGGTGGAGTTTCCTGTATAACAGGAGTATGGGATGATCTCCCACCTGATGAGCTTGCTTTGCCCCTAGTGTTTTTATTTTTTCCTCTTCCCTTATGTGGGCCAAGGCCTTTACCTATCGGAGTGCCAGATGCCGTAGGGGTCTTATCCCGTCTGGGATTGACACTCCAGAAGGCTGCGGCCTCTTGTACCACAGGGGTGGGTAATGGCTCTGCCGTATCCATAGAGGATGGCAAAGAAGCTACTCCATTAATTGAACTTAAGGATTGCCACTTATATACATTGGATATATCAAAGTCTCCTACATCACGCAGGAATTTTTTGCGTTTTTTCTCCTGGGAGTCTTTATCCCACTTAATAAGTTTGATTTTTAACTCCCCGGAGAGACGCACAAACTCAGGAGTATCCTTATGTACTTCGATATGATCAGAAATAGTTTGAATCTGGCCCTCTAACCAGAGCTTTTTGCGCTGTTTGCGGGCCAATAAGAATTTTATTAATTCAAAACCCTTATTGTTAAAGAAGTTAAACCATTCTTTGTTAGATTCGTCATCAACCAGCCCGTCATTCGGAGGTAAATCCCACCTTAGACGTCTGGGGATGATTTTTGCTGTCATGTATTGCTCAAAGGTGGCAATATCCCACCAGGCTTTGATTTTCTTTTCAAATAGATGTCCTAATTTTTTGAAAGAGACAATCAAATCACCTGGATCGGAATCAGCAATATTTTTAGAAAATACTTCGGTGAGAGTAATCTCCCTATCCTCCAAGTAAGAAAATACATCCATTCCTGCTGCTAAATAAAAATTGAATTGGGTACAGAAAATTAAGTAAAGGTGATTCAGCGCTGGAAAATCAATAAAATTAAACTAAATTGCAAGCCAGCACTGTAGATATAACTCAAAAATATCTCAAAGTGAATATGTAAAAAGGTAGTGCAGCGCAAATAATAATACAATACATACGATAATAAATCAATAAATAAATTTGGTAAAGTCCATAAAGTGCAAAGTGATAAAAGTGCTCCAAAAAATCAATAGTGATCAAAAGTGCAAAAAATCTTCAACGGATCCGTGACCCACAGGAAAGGGTTAACCTCCACCAAGAGAAAAAGGGTGGACTCTCACCTCAATAATTCGACCTGTGGCTAGGTCAAAAGGCAAGAAGCAAAATCTCCAAAGATTGATAATCAACTTCACATGGGTTCAATTTCCAAGGTCTAAGGTGGGATTTACCTCCGAATGACGGGCTGGTTGATGACGAATCTAACAAAGAATGGTTTAACTTCTTTAACAATAAGGGTTTTGAATTAATAAAATTCTTATTGGCCCGCAAACAGCGCAAAAAGCTCTGGTTAGAGGGCCAGATTCAAACTATTTCTGATCATATCGAAGTACATAAGGATACTCCTGAGTTTGTGCGTCTCTCCGGGGAGTTAAAAATCAAACTTATTAAGTGGGATAAAGACTCCCAGGAGAAAAAACGCAAAAAATTCCTGCGTGATGTAGGAGACTTTGATATATCCAATGTATATAAGTGGCAATCCTTAAGTTCAATTAATGGAGTAGCTTCTTTGCCATCCTCTATGGATACGGCAGAGCCATTACCCACCCCTGTGGTACAAGAGGCCGCAGCCTTCTGGAGTGTCAATCCCAGACGGGATAAGACCCCTACGGCATCTGGCACTCCGATAGGTAAAGGCCTTGGCCCACATAAGGGAAGAGGAAAAAATAAAAACACTAGGGGCAAAGCAAGCTCATCAGGTGGGAGATCATCCCATACTCCTGTTATACAGGAAACTCCACCTTGGAAAAATGTGCATGGTAGAGGGAGGGGTCACAATAGAGGTGGAGGAGGTGCTCCTTCTGGAGTTTTCCCCCCCCCTCTGTCCACATATAATTATTATGCACCATTGCAAAATTATTGGGATGGACCACCACCCACTAATCAACAGCATTTTTTAGGGCAGGGGAGGACCCCATGGAGGGGCCCTCCACCCTTCCCACCCGCTTGGACCGGAGATTGGAGGGAGCCCCCTCCGTTCCCATACCCTCCACCACCGATTCAGCCTCCTCCAGGCCCATCCAGGCCCAAAAGAAAAAATCAAGAGGAGTCAGGGGGGGGAGAAGAGTCCAAAAGAGCAAGGCCGTGATCGGCACTGGAATCTTTAACCTTAGTGGAGTTGATCTTACTGAGGATGAGATTAGAGTGTTAGACAAGGGTTTAAAATTTGCTCCAGTGCGTAATCTTAATAAGTTTGAAACGTATGTAAGTGTACAGAAGTATATAAGAAACCTAAACTTAAAGAAGTATTTCTTGTCAAATCCAGTTATAAAGAACAATATAGCTGTAACTTCTCATCACTCTACATTGAGAAACAAATCCGTTTTCAATCCCCAATACAATGATACCAAACACTTGGATGTGTTTCGAAATCTTGTTTGTAAAGATCTTGATAGTTTGAAAATAAAGAAAGTGAAAGATTCACAATGTATACAGAGGGGTATTGCCTCTCTGGAAAAACGTAACGAGATCGTTATACGCCCCGCAGACAAGGGGGGGGGGTTAGTGGTCCTTAGTAAAGCCTATTATTTTGAGGAAATGGGTAGGTTACTTGGTGACCAGGACACTTACCTCTTACTGCGAGGTGATCCAATGGTAAATTTTAAAAATGACCTCCATACTCTGATTGAGAGAGGCAAGGGATCTGGGATCCTCAATAAAAAGGAAGCTGCATATTTAGACCCTTATTATTGTCGGACACCGATCATATATTTCTTGCCTAAAATGCATAAAAATGCAGAACGGCCCCCAGGCCGCCCGATCGTGAATGGGATCGATTCAGTCAGTTCACGGTTGGGGCAGTATTTGGACATATTTTTACAGCCGTTAGTCTGCAAATTGCCTGCGTATCTACGAGACACCAAGCAAATTATCCAAATCCTGAATTCAATCGAGTGTACATCTGAAACGATATTGGTGACAGCTGATGTGGGGTCTTTGTATACCATCATAGGGCACGATGCAGCCCTCACATCAGTTGCATGGGCTCTGGAGTCTACTGATCTAGATCCCGAGCATGTGCGTTTTCTTTTGGATAGCTTGGAATTCTGTTTACTTAAAAACTATTTTTGGTTTGATAAGCAGTTTTTTCTTCAGCGTTGCGGAGTTGCGATGGGGGCTCGTTTCGCTCCCAGTGTGGCCAATCTTTTCATGGCCCACTGGGAGCGAGATGCGATCTTCCATACTATGCCACCTCAGCTCCGTTGCTATCGCAGATACATAGACGATCTAGTATTCATTTGGGAAGGTGATATGTCATCTTTGAATGCCTTTATGCTTAGGCTGAATTCCAACCAGCTGGGTATAGTCTTGACTTGGACCGTTTCTACGGAACAAGTGACATTTCTGGACTTGGAGATATCCAAATCTGAGTCTAGGTTGGTGACTAAAAACCATTTCAAGATGGTGGATAGGAATGGATACATCCCATTAAATAGCTGCCACCATAGGTTATGGCTTTGCAACATACCTCGTGGCCAATTTGTAAGATTGCGTAGAAACTGCACTAGGGAATCGGATTTCCTGGTTCAGTCTCGCGAGCTGGCCACTAGGTTTGTTGCTAAGGGTTATTCCAAACCTTCGATAGAGCAAGAAATAGAGAGAATCAGGATTGCAGATAGAAATCAGATGATACAGGATAATTCTCCCAAAGAAGATCCAGTGAACAATAATTTCAAGATGCTATTGGATTTTAATGTCCAACACAAAGCATTTGAAAAAATTGTTGCCAAATATTGGCCAATACTAAGGGGAGATTCAATCCTTGGTCCTGCGCTTCCTGAGAGGCCTCAGTTTATCTATAAAAAAGCACCGTCTTTGAGAGATAGACTGGCCCCTGGAGTCACTGACCCTCCTGTTATTCCTCGTCCCAGGCTCTTTAATTTTTTGTCAGGGTTTTATGCCTGTGGCAGATGTGCCACATGCAAACATGCTAAATTGAACATTAAAAAACGTAAAACTTTTACTTCTAATGTAACCCACGTAGAATATCCGATAAAACAGCTAATCACCTGTGCCACAGAGGGTGTAGTGTATATGCTCGAGTGTGACTGTGGGTTACAATATATAGGGCGCACCTCACGTGAGCTGCATGTGAGAGTGGGCGAGCATGTGAGCAACATAAAACGTGGCATTAAGACCCATAGTGTATCTAAACACTTTAGAGACCATCATCAAAGAGACCCCAAATGCCTCAAATTCTGGGGTATAGAGAAGGTCTCTAGACACTGGAGAGGGGGTCACTACATTAGACAATTAAGTCGCCGTGAATCCTATTGGATCTACGAGATGAAGGTTTCAGTGCCGTTGGGATTAAACGTTGAGTTTGATCTCAACTGTTTTATATCTAATCGTTGAGAAATTTATTGGGGATTTTATTATGTATTTTATTATGAATTTTATTTTATATATTTAAAATTTTTAATATATTTGTTTTTACTGAATTATGTAATTATTGCTTGGTTCTTATGATGTTGATCATGTGATATTTGAGGTCTGGAGGAGGTAAAGGCGGCTGACGTCTAATTTATATTATTTATTTGTTTGTTTTTTAATTTTATACTGCCTGGCTGATGTACATTAGGATTTATCCTTGGTCTGGTGTGTTTATAATTTTTAAACACTAGATGGCGCCAGCCTTAGGCTAATTGTATTATAACTTTTTGGCCTTTAAATAAATTATTTTATTTATCTTGTGTTCTGCTGTGTGGACACAAGATGGCGCTGGCTAATTAGTTCCTGTGAATGTTGCTATGGCAACCACATGGTATTTATTGCGCTGCGGGACGTTCACGGAGATCCCCGCCCCACGCTGATGAAGTCCCGCCCACTTTGGGACGTAACGCGTACGAGGGGGAGGAGCTACGTTGACGTCATCCGCGTTTGCCTCACAGAGACCCAACAAGCTGTTTACACTGATCCGGACGTTCGTTCCGGTAACTGCTGTCATTCCTGCACTCGGTTTATGAGTGCAGGACCATGTGAGTGTTTTATCTTATGCTTTTAAATTTCATTAAAACGTTTTAAGCAGTTAGCACTTAGAATTGTCCTTCTTACTCCTTTTCGGTCCATGTTATTGCTGTATGGGAGAGTGTTGCCTTGCTTATTGCCCGCTGGTGCCATCTGGTGGATTCTTTGGAAATTGAACCCATGTGAAGTTGATTATCAATCTTTGGAGATTTTGCTTCTTGCCTTTTGACCTAGCCACAGGTCGAATTATTGAGGTGAGAGTCCACCCTTTTTCTCTTGGTGGAGGTTAACCCTTTCCTGTGGGTCACGGATCCGTTGAAGATTTTTTGCACTTTTGATCACTATTGATTTTTTGGAGCACTTTTATCACTTTGCACTTTATGGACTTTACCAAATTTATTTATTGATTTATTATCGTATGTATTGTATTATTATTTGCGCTGCACTACCTTTTTACATATTCACTTTGAGATATTTTTGAGTTATATCTACAGTGCTGGCTTGCAATTTAGTTTAATTTTATTGATTTTCCAGCGCTGAATCACCTTTACTTAATATAAAAGATTGCTTTTTTAAGTAAATGTTAAGTTCACCTTTGGTAAAATTTTATGTTACACCTGTCTTTAGGGTTTAGCATGTAACATGTTGCCAAAAAGCACCTGCCTTCACCTCCTTCACTGTGACAGTGGGCAGGGGATCTTCTCCTTGCACCCACTGTCACAATTTAAAAAAGTGCACAGCCATGCGAGGCTCCGCCCACATAAGCACATCATTCAATCACAGAGTTCTGTGAATGAATTAAATACAACTACCACCTTCCATTGCGGCAGACGACTTGTAGATCTCAAGGAACTACAAGGGCACTGGGCTCTCTCATGGTTCGTCGATCTTCTTGCTTTTCAGTGACTGCCTCTATGGGAGGTACAGGAAGACCGCTATTCTAAGCTTCTGCAGGAGCTTGACATTGCACCTGTGATCTGCTGATCACGGGTGCAATCCTCTGCAAGCTCCAGAAAAGCATTTAATAAAATACCTGGTTCCACCATTTCTTCCCCCTTTGGTACATCTCAGTGATCCTGAACTCTTAAGGTTTCTGGGCTGCCACCTCCGGGATCCACACACTCCAGTAATGGTTGCAGGACAGATTTTCTCATTGGGATAGTATGTCAAAGTATCAGCCAAATGATCAGGCAAACACAGATGAGCAACTTGATGTTTGCTAAATAAATGCAGGGTAAATTTACAATACGGATAGAATGGTAGGAAAGTATGCAGTAGTTTTAAACACTGAATAAGAGCCAGTAAAGCTATCACAGTAAGAGACTGATTCAGTAAGAGTACGCCCTGTCACAATCAGCAGGGAACAGGGTCGGTGCTACCACTAGGCAAACTTGGCAGCCGCCTAGGGCACAATGACGCCTAGGGGCGCCCGGACACTGGTTTCCCTCTATGTCTGCATGCTCTGCAGGCTGCAGCATCTAACTAACTCAGTCCCAGGCATCTGCTGCATCCCAACAGTGAAACCAGTGCTAGAGGAAGCAGATGCTTTCTGTACAGCGCTTCCTCCTGTCACATTGGTAGGGTAAAGAGGTGGAGCCAATGGGGGCAGCAAAATTAGGTTTCGCCTAGTGTGTCAAAAATCCTTGCACCAGCACTGGCAGTGAATCCGCTCACAGATCCTCTGCTCCGATCAGAGCAGAGCGGGCAGATGACACCTCCGTGCTACCCTCTGATCCTATATACCGAAACGGAAGAGGACTGATCCTAATTTTTTTATTTTTTATTAGTGGAGCAGAGGTAGGCAGGTGTAAACAGACACAAATTATTATTATTATACGGGATTTATATAGCGCCAACAGTTTGCGCAGCAACATTGGGGAAGATAGTACAATTACAATACATTACAGGAGGGATCAGAGGGCCCTGCTCGTAAGATTAACCACTTGCCGACCAGCTGCCACAGTTTTACTGTGGCAGCATGGCTCGGCTGGGCGAAACAATGTTATGTTACGTCGCTTTGCCCTGTAACCACATGCGCCTGCTGCCCGCCCACGGAGCCGATGACCGCCAGGCACCCGCGTTTGCTCGTGACACAGCGAGAACCAGGGTCTGTGTGTATAAACACACAGATCCTGGTTCTTTCAGGGGAGAAATGACTGATCTTCTGTTCATACTTTGTTTGAACAGTGATCTGTCATTTCCCCTAGTAAGTCCCATCCCTCCTTCAGTTAGAACATGCAGAGGGAACACAATTAATCCCTTGATCGCCCCCTAGTGTTAACCCCTACCCTGCCAAATATTTTCACAGTAATCAGTGCATTTTTATAATGCCAATGGTCCCAAAAATGTGTCAAAAATTTTGATGTGCTGATTATCAGCACAGACCCCCCCCCCCCCCCCTGACAGGGAGAGGCACCAATCGTCTCTCCCTGTCAGCACAAATCAAGGAATGCCGTTTACGGCACTTCCTGGTTCACGAGATGATGAGCTGTTATTGGTCACAGCTAATCACGTGGTAAGAAGCCTCTGTCAGAGGCTTCTTATAACGATCGGAGTTGTGGTGTGTCAGTCTGACATGCCACACTCATGATCGCCGTGCTTGGCGCGCCCCCAGTAGGGATAACAGAACCACTTCCCGGCCGTCAATCTGCTATAGGCTGGGCGGGAAGTGGTTAAGGAACTCAGCAGGTAGGTTGTTCCAGACATCTTGGAGTAAAGTAAATGCAGCCCCAAACTTGTCAGGAACCTTCACCATGCTTCACTGTTGTCAGCAGACATTTATTATTGTACCGCTATCCAGAAATTTTGCCAAAAAAACTGCCTTCTGCTACAGACACATTTTCAGACTTTGACTCATCAGTCCAAAGCACCTGCTGCCATTTTTCTGCACCCCAGTTCCTATGTTTTCATGCATAGTTGAGTCTCTTAGCCTTATTTCCACATCAGGTATAGTTTTTGGCCACAATTCTGTGTACCTGGTTTCTGCCAGTGCTGTGCTGATGGCACTGCTGGACATCTTTCGATGTTGAAAGGAAATAAGCATGATGTGTCTTTTATTTGCTGCATTAGGTTTCCTTGGCCGACCCCTGCATCTATGGTCCTCAACGTTGCCCAATCCATGGTGTCCTCAATGCTGAGAAATTGTGTGCAGGTGTACCTAGAAGAATTGATGCTGGTTGGAAGCCAAAGGGCGAGTCATACCAAATATTAATTGATTTAGATTTTTCTTCTGTCCACTTACTTTGCATTTTGGAAATTGATCAAAAATAAACAATTAAAATATATTTTTTTGAAAGCATTCTTATAATATATATATATATATATATATATATATATATATATATATATGTGTGTGTGTGTGTATGTATGTATATATACTGGACCGGATTCAGATACATTGGCGTATCTGTCCGGCCCGCGTAACGTATCTCCGCTCTAACTTTGGGAGCAAGTTCTTTATTTACAAAGAACTTGAGCCCTTAGTTAGAGCGGCGTAGCGTATGTGTTGCGGCGTAAGGCCACGTAATTCAAATGGGGATGTAGGGGGCGTGTTTTATTTAAATTTATGTTTGACGTTTTAGTTGAACGGCGCATGCGCCGTCCGTAAAATATCCCAGCGTGCATTGCTCCAAATGACGTCGCAAGGACGTCATTGGTTTCGACGTTAACGTAAATTACGTCCATCCATATTCGCGAACGACTTACGCAAACGACGTAAAAAATTCAAAACTCGGCGCGGGAACGACGGTCATACTTAACATAGGATACGCCGCACTTACCCCTGCTATAGCAGGGGTAACTTACCGCCGGAAAAAGCCGAACGCAAACGACGTAAAAAGAAAGCGGCAGGCGTTCATTTCTGAATTGGCGTAAAGGCTCATTAGCATAATTGACGCGTAAAAGATATGGAAGCGCCACCTAGCGGCCGGCCTGGAATTGCAGCCTAAGATCCGACGGTGTAAGTCACTTACACCTGTCGGATCTTAGGCATATCTATGCGTAACCTGATTCTATGAATCAGGCGCATAGATACGACGGCCGGACTTTCTTTCTGAATCCGGCCCCCTGTATATATCTTCACAGTACGGTATATACCTTGGGCATGTGCAGGGGATGATGAGAGCCCAGGGGATTGTGGGGAATGGAGTTAAAGGAGCCACTGCCTGCTGCTGGCTGCTGGATATAGAAAGTAAAGGAGCACTCCGCTACATAGACAACAGAAGACCGTGCCTGCATAATGTGTTTAAACTGCCACTTGTAGTTTCCATCAGAGCCCATGTGACAGAATGACAACACAGGAGCACAGTTAGAAGACATGTAGGTAGATTCAGGTAGAGTTAGGCCGACTTATCAGTAGATAAGTCGACCTAACTCAGAATCTATGCCGACTTATGTTTAAGCGTATGCTCAAACAGAGATACGCTTAAACATATCTAAGATAGGACGGCTTGTGCCGTCCTATCTTAGATTGCAATATTTTGGATGGCCGCTAGGTGGCGCTTCCATTGCGGTCGGCGTAGAATATGTAAATGAGTTGATACGCCGATTCACGAACGTACGCCCGGCTGCCGCAGACGATTTACGCCGTTTCCGTAAGGCATTAGCAGGCCTAAAGTTATTCCATCTATTAGGTGGAATAACAATGTTAAAGTATGGCCGCCGTTCCCGCCGCGAGATTCAAATTTTTTACGTCGTTTGCGTAAGTCGACCGCGAATCGGGATTTACGTCGTTTACGTCCACGTTGAAATCAATAGGCCCGTGCGGCGTACGTAGCCGCAATGCACACTGGGAAATGTAGGCGCCCGGCGCATGCGCACTTGAAAATACCGTAAAAAACGTGAGGTCAAGCCTCATTACCATCAAACACGCCCCCCTCCAAGACATTTGAATTCGGCGCCCTTACGCCCGCCCGCTTTAGGCTACGCCGTATATTAGCAGGCAAGTACATTGAGAATCATGTACTTGCCTAGCTAACTTACGGCGGCGTAGCCTAAACAGGCTAAGCTACGCCGCCGCAAGTTTAGGCACTTCTCTCTGAATCTACCTATTGGAGTGTTGGCAACATAAGGTGCCTGAACAAGAACCTTTATGACAGGATCACCAGAAATTATCTTAAAGATTTAAAATGGTTGTAAAGTATCAAGGTCTCATTCTATGCATTAAAGTGAAAAAAACTTCTGTTCTGTAGCTCCCACCCAGACCCGCCCCCTCTTTTACTTACCTGAGCTCGATTTGATCCAGCAATGTGCACGAATGAAGCGACTCCAGCCACTGTCTCTCTCCTCATTGGACAGATGTATAGCAGCAGAAGCCATTGGCTTCCACTGTTGTCAATCAAATCCAGTGACAATGAAGCGGGGAGCTGTCTGTGTCAATGGAAACAGCACAGCAGTGGGACTCAGGAGCGAGCCCGCACAGGTGCCCCAAAGTAAAGCGGCTTTCTATGGGGGCACCTGATGAAGAGAAGGGGCTGGAGCGCCGGCGAGGCACTCCAAAGGAGGGCCGCTCTGTGCAAAACCATTACACAGAGCAGGTAAGTATAGGCATGTTTGTTATTTTATTTGTATTTTTAAACAAGGGTTTACAACCCCTTTAACCACTTCCCGACGGCCGTACGACTTTGTACGGCCGCAGGGTGGTTCTACTTCTCTCACTGGCTGTGTTTATACGGCCTGCGGCGCGGGCACGCGCGTGCTCGCCGCATCGCTGAGATGCCGATGCGAGTGCCTGGCAGCCGTGATGTCCGCCAGGCACTCGGGATCGGCGGCTACAGGGACAAGACGTGGAGCTCTGTGTGTAAACACAGAGATCCACGTCCTGTCAGGGGAGAGAGGAGACCGATCTGTGTCCCTTGTACATAGGGACACAGCATCGGTCACCTCCCCCAGTCACCCCCCTTCCCCCACAGTTAGAACACAATTCAGGGTACACATTTAAACCCTTCCTCACCCCCTAGTGTTAACCCCTTCAATGCCAGTCACATTTATACAGTAATTAGTGCATATTTATAGCACTGATCGCTGTATAAATGTGAATGGCGCTAAAAATGTGTCAAAAGTGTCCGATGTCTCCGCCATAATGTCGCAGTCACGAAAAAAATGCTGATCGCCACCATTATTAGTAAAAAAAAAATAATAAAAAAATAGTAATAATTCTGTCCCCTATTTTGTAAGCACAATAACTTTTGCGCAAACCAGACGCTTCTTGCGTTTTTTTTTTACCAAAAATATGTAGAAGAATACGTATCGCCTAGACTGAGAAATTTTTTTTTTTTTTTTTTAAATTGGGCTATTTATTACAGCAACAAGTAAAAAATATTGTTTTTTTTTCAAAATTGTCACTCTATTTTTGTTTATAGCGCAAAAAATAAAAACCGCAGAGGCGATAAAATACCACCAAAAGAAAGCTCTATTTGTGGGGGAAAACGGATGTCAATTTTGTTTGGGAGCCACGTCGCACGACCGCGCAATTGTCAGTTAAAGTGACGCAATGCCACAAGCTGAAATTTCACCTGGTCAGGAAGGGGTATATGTGCCCAGTAAGGAAGTGGTTAAGCAGAAATAAAGGGAAAGAAAAATACTTTTAAACTACAGTAACTACAATAACTTCTTAGTTATATGAGGTTTTTATGATTTGCTTATTATTTGATTGACTTTAACAGGCTCCTGAATTTGACAAATGTCAATAGATAAAATAGTGAATGAACCAAATCCCCTGCTTTATGCTTTCGCAGTGCACATGTAATAGGATTGCCACCCGGGCCGGTTTCGTAGTGCGCACAATACACTGTGATCCAGTAATCCACAGCACAAAGACTGGAATCTGGCCTGTGCGTCAGCTGTACAGACATTGGGATATAATGAAACCTCAATCCAGTTTACAGTAAAGGCTGATGTGCAGTTGTGGAAGGAGAGCTGAGCCTTGTTTATTCGGAAGTGTTCAGCTTTTACCTTTTTGTAATTCTTTGAACGTTTGGCCAAGACAAATTCCTCTAATAGCTCAGCCCCAGATCATATCACTGTGCAAACACAAATATGTTTCCTCTTGATATGAGTCTGATGTGAACTTTAGAGGAAAGCCTGATGAGGGTCATGAGAACAGATAAAAGATGGCATGTGGTAAGAAATTCAACAAACAGATTACGACAAAAAAAAACGATTGAGATTAATAAAAAATTATCCTGAAGGGGTTCTGCAGCTGATCGTTAAAATGTAATAAGGTATTCTCTTGTGTTAATCTTAAATTAAATACATATTAATAATTTGCAGAAAACATTTTCTTAATCTGACCCTCCTAAATAAAATCATGGCAGTGAAAAAAAAAAGCAAATAATAATACCACCATGGTATGTTAGTGATAGACCTCCAGGGGATTATGGCCAACAAATGGGCAATTGTTGTGACTAGGGTTGTCCCGATACCACTTTTTTAGGACCGAGTACAAGTACCGATATTTTTTTCAAGTAGTCGCTGATACCGAATACCGAAACTTTTTTTAAATGTGTCCCCAAATGCAGTCATGTCCCCCCACATATGCAGCCATGTCCCCCCAGCCATGTCCCCCACATATGCAGCCATGTCCCCCCAGCCATGTCCCTCACATATGCAGCCATGTCCCTCTAGCCATGTCCCTCACATATGCAGCCATGTCCCTCACATATGCAGCCATATGCAGCCATGTCCCTCTAGCCATGTCCCTCACATATGCAGCCATGTCCCTCACATATGCAGCCATATGCAGCCATGTCCCTCTAGCCATGTCCCTCACATATGCAGCCATGTCCCTCTAGCCATGTCCCTCACATATGCAGCCATGTCCCTCACATATGCAGCCATGTCCCTCTAGCCATGTCCCTCACATATTCATCCATGTCCCTCTAGCCATGTCCCTCACATATGCAGCCATGTCCCTCTAGCCATGTCCCTCACATATGCATCCATGTCCCTCACATATGCAGCCATGTCCCTCTAGCCATGTCCCTCACATATGCAGCCATGTCCCTCTAGCCATGTCCCTCACATATGCAGCCATGTCCCTCTAGCCATGTCCCTCACATATGCAGCCATGTCCCTCCAGCCATTTCCCCCATACCTTTGCCGCCGAAAGCCGCCGCATGGAGAAAATCACAGCATTCATTTGAATAGCTGTTTTGCCCGTGCGTATAGACACCCCCCTTGCTCGGGATTGGACAGATCACGATCACCCATCCAATCCCGAGCAAGGGGGAGTGTCTATACAACCCTAGTTGTAACACATGGACAATTGTGACAATATGTGGCCAACAAATGTCAATCATGACAATATTTGAGCAACAAACAGACATTTATTACAATACATGGGCAACAAACAGGTAGATGTGACAATAGGCGAGCAACAAATGGGCAAGTGTGACAAATAGTATAGAGGGAATTTACCAAAATGGAATCTGGAGCAGCTGTGCATGAAAACCAATCAGCTTCTTCGTTCAAATAAGACCCCTTTCACACGGGGCGGATCAGTAATGATCCGCCCCGTGAACCTCTGCTTGCTCAGCGGGGATCGCTCCATTGATCCCCGCTGAGCCGGTGGATGAAAGGGCGGTCCTGTCTTTTCACCGCTCTCCCCTATGGGGGGATCGGATGAACACGAACCGTCTGTCCGTGTTCACCCGATCCGATCCGCCAAACGGATGGAAAAGTAGGTTTTTCATCCGTCCAGAGGAGCACAGAGCACCCGTTCAGGTCCGCAAAAACAACTGGCAGGCGGACCTGAACGGGCGCTCCGTTTGAAAGAGCCCTTAAAGCAGGGGGTTTACACTAAAAACGTATTTCTAACATTACATCCAGCTCACTCTCTACATTGAAAGTATGCCGTTATTTTTTTTTTTTTTTTGCTGTACATACCTCGTACAGCTATTTTCTTCCGGGTAGGGCCTCCCGCGGGAGTGGGCATTCCTATCCAGCAGGTGATTGACGTGATGACAAAAACGACCTCCACCCGTCGCATAAGGAGTGTCACGGGTTGCCGAAAGAAGCCGAACGTCGAGTCGGCGCTATACGGCGCCTGCACACCGATGTTCGGCAACCTTTGACGCTCCTTATGCGACGGGTGGAGGTCGTTTTTGTCATCACGTCAATCACCTGCTGGATAGGAACGCCCACTCCCGCGGGAGTACCGACCCAGAAGCCGGGGAAGAAAATAGCTGTACGAGGTATGTACAGCAAAAAAAAAAAGCTAACGACATACTGTCAATGTAGAGAGTGAGCTGGATGTAATGTTAGAAAATCGTTTTTAGGGTGAACCCCCGCTTTAAGCTTGTTAATTTAAAGCTGTGATAAACCCCAAACCAAAATGTTTTTATATTGCAGCTTACCAATCATTAGATGTGGTGGCTGCATCTTTGGCTTTCTTCCCCTGCTGATCTGGCCAGGCCCCAGTAACACACCTCCTGTATTTGTGAGACACAACTCTGGAGGAATAAGCAAAGGAGGCACAGCAGATTGTCAGTCTGGAGGGGGGTTAGTGTTAAATGAAGCCAAACTCCAGCTCACACTTTATAATCAGTTACAGCAAATATTTTATTTTCCTTTTGGGTTTTGCATTAATAAATAAAAACCGATTGTGATTGACCTAACCGTAACAGGGGATTTTGGAGGGGACTAGGGGCTAGCCTTCTAACCACTGATTAAGGCCCATGGAGGAGACCAGGGATTTTATCTGCTTCTTCCAGTCAGATCATGGTGAAGAGCTCAGATCCCACGGAGAGAGCAGATCATTCTCTAATAATGGACAACAACGTAATGAACGCTGAGAGCGAGGCTTGGATTAATTCTCTGAATAAGGACAATAAAGCTTCTCTTCTGGCGTGGATGGAAAGGTGTAATATTAATCTTGTACATGTTAATGGTCAGAGGGAATATGGTGGTCCTCTTGCAGAGGAGTTGGAGAGGCTTCTTCGCTTGGGATCAGGCCTGTCGCGACAAGACAGGCAAACCAAGCAATTGCTTGGGGCCCCCGAGCTGACCTGGGGCCCCCAAGCAGAGCCCTTGCTGCGCTTCATATAAATGCTGCAGCCGCCTGAGCGCTCTATAGAGAGCCTCAAGCGGCTGCAGCACTGCTGCCTCTCTCGTCACTTCTTCCCCTTCCCTGTAGCGTTGCCGAGCTCATCTTCCTTCCTCCTGTCAGTCTGGCTAGGTACCGCGCGGTACAGCAGATTCAGTTTCCTGTTCCTGAGTGCTCACTTCCTTTCAGTCCGGCTGGGAACAGGAAACTGAATCTCCTGTCGTGCGGTACGATAGGGTGGGGGAGTAAAAAGAACATAGGAAGGGAGGGGGGAGTAAAAAAACATAGGAAGGGGGAGTAAAGAAAACATGGGGGGGGGTAAAAAGAACATAGGGAGGGGGGAGGGGAGTAAGAAGGACACAGGGAGGGGGAGAAAAAAGAACACGGGGGTGGGGGGGTAAATAAAACATAGGGAGGGGCTGTAGGCTTTGCGTCCGTGCGTGCGTGCGGGTGAGTTTGGGGGGGCCTCCATCTCCATTTTGCTTGGGGCCCCCAATTCCTTCAAACGGCCCTGCTTGGAATAGAAATATTATCAATATTGGCAGAAAGTGGTCGATTGTCCTAAGAAAAATGGCACCTCATCCCTAAATTATATATGAATAGAGGAGGTAGGGAAAGTGGGATTATCACGGTGCCACAGAAAAAAATATATATATATTATAGAAAATGTATACAAAATTTTATTAGTTACAAAAGATAAAAAAATTTAAAAATTCATATACAGAACAGTACAGATGGTTCACAAAGATACTGTAAAGGGAGCAGATATCTCATATGTAGCGGTTAGGTCCTCCCAAAATATAATATTTTGGTTTTATTTTTCTGTGGCACCGTGATAATCCCACTTTCCCCACCTCCTCTATTCAAATATTATCAATAGATAAATGAATTCGCTCAATTTGCACTCAATTGTGAACAAATAAAATCGTACAGAGAATTGAACCTGGAATGTTCAAAGTGTGGATATATGGTGAGTGAACAACCAACTATAAATAGGTGAATAAAAAACAAGCATTCAAAATTGCTCAAATTCATAAATGAAGACTATGAAACTGTTCATCTTAAAAAATAGAGCAAGTGCAAAAAAGTCTCTCCTGCTTGTTCAAAAAGATAAAACTTGATCTTTGAAGGTGAAATCAACAAGGGATAAGGTTTGCACGCTTACCAGAAACAGTCATTCGTGAGGATATACCTCAGACAGGATCCGCCACAAGGAGATCAATCTTTGGAGAATGGGCTCCATCCGATATTGAGTAAGAGGTTCCAGCATGAAGACACAGGGGGCCGGATTCAGAAAAGAGATACGACAGCGTATCTCCTGATACGCCGTCGTATCTTTAAGTGCGGTCGGCCGTATCTATGCGCCTGATTCAGAAAATCAGTTACGCATAGATATCCCTAAGATCCAACTGGTGTAAGTGTCTTACACCGTCGTATCTTAGGCTGCATAATCACGCTGGCCGCTAGGTGGCGCTTCCGTATAGTTACGCGAGGAATATGCAAATTAGCTAGATACGCCAATTCAGAAACGTACGTCCCACCGGCGCATTTTTTTTACGTCGTTTACGTTAGGCTTTTTTCGGCGTATAGTTACCCCTGCTATATGAGGCGTAGCTAATGTTAAGTATGGCCGTCGTTCCCGCGCCACGTTTTGAAATTTTGACGTCGTTTGCGTAAGTCGTTTGCGAATATGGCTGTACGTCATTTACGTTCACGTCGAATCCAATACATCCTTGCGGCGTAATTTGGTGCAATGCACACTGGGATATTTTACGGACGGCGCATGCGCCGTTCAAAAAAAAACGTCAAAAACACGGGGTCAAGTAAAATTTAAATAAAACACGCCCCCAACATCCCCATTTGAATTAGGCAGGCTTACGCCGCCACACATACGTTACGCCGCCGTAACTAAGGGCGCAAGTTCTTTCTGAATACAGAACTTGCGCCCAAAGTTACAGCGGCGTAACGTATCAGAGATACGTTACGCCCGAAGAGAGATGCACTCATCTTTCTGAATCTGGCCCACAGACTCCAAAGTGTGTGATGGACCACATCAGACATCACAGTAATCCATTGTAGTGTGCATCCTTTGAAAGGGATCTGGGTTCACCCTTCTAGCCGTGGCACTGATAGTGGTTTGAGAGCTGGTTGATTTGCTACCGACAAGAGTTGCACTTTGGGACACAGACAAATAAACGCACACAGTGAAAGGGAGGGTTGTATTTTAAAATTGCATAGGTAGTTTGGAATGATTTCACCAGTGTCAACCAACGCGTTTCATCCTATTGGATATCATCTGGGGTGTGAGGGGCATGTGTAGTCATTGCGATATATATAAGGTGGTCCACTAATGGGAATTTGCATCCAAAATGGCAACAGGGGACACCTGGATATTAAAATCTACGGTGTTCCAATATGGCACCGGCATGCGTTCCATGTCTCGCTATCAAACCGTACTGTAAATAGATAAGGAGGGGGATGTGACACAAGACAGCTCAAGACTCGTATTTAGCCGGGACATGTCAATACGGCATCAGCGTGCCCTCCACGCCTCGCCGTCATCACCTAAAATGATTGAATAAGAGAAACCATTGAGACAACCTGTGCATCAAGCCTCATACTGATCACAAAAAATGTTATATTCACATGCCTCCTCAGGAAATAAACCTCATAACAGGCTCAGAAGACTGAACATGTAAATACATGTATAACAAGACAAATCTGGTGTGAAATGCTTAAAGAATAGATTAAAACTAAAATATATATAAATAATGTGATCCTAATAGGCGCATCCCTGCTCTGATAAGGTATAGGAAGCCAGACATGTGCCATCTAGTGGCCATATCAAAATTAGAGTATAAATTCCAAATAGTGTTTCAGATTAATTAGATACCATAAATCTAGGTACACCAACCACAACACAAATAATAATAAATAAGAAAATACAAATTAGTCGGGATGAACACTATACTATGATCACATCAGATGGATGACAATACAGAAATTCACAATGTAGCTGAATCATTGTGGAGTGGGCACATTAAGCCCTGTTAATAAATGCATTGATGTCCCACTCCACATTCATACCGTATGTAAAATTTGATTTGAGCTCATATATCCAAAAGGTCTGCAATTGTGACACAACCGCTCAGCTGAACCCCCAGCCACTGTTAAAATGCTGGCGGCAGTCATCTTAGTTGTGGGCATTTGAAGCCTACGGCAGTGAGTCCTGGCTTGGAGTGCAGCTGGTTTACCCAGCATGCACCTCCCAATCACGCTCATGCACATTAGTGACAGTGTTTGGCTCAGTGTATCTGAAAATACCGCACAATTAGACAATTAGGCTACCTGAAGTCTCCTGGGATAGATGAAGTAGATATCCCAGGAGACCATGGGATTGCCTAATGGTGTAATCACCTAGGCTGCCGGGACCAGAAGTTCCGGCAAATTAAAAGAAAATAAGGTACTTATATAATCTAAAAAGTTAATAATATGCATTTATTATTGAATGCTGCTGGGCATTATGAAAAGCACAAACTGAAAATATGGATGAAGATCCGCTTTAAGTGCACATGGTCATATCTTTCTACAATTCTTTGCTATTTTCAGCATACATTCCATTTTAATAAAAAAAAAAAAACAACATGAGCTACTAAAAGGTCTAGTTGGAGAACAGAAAGGATCACTTCTTCGATTTTAAATTCTGCAGTCAAAAATCGTTATTGTATTTATGCATTTATCCTTGTATGTATGCATAGTAGGAATGAGCCGAACACCCCCCCGTTCGGTTCGCACCAGAACCTTCGAACAGACCGACTGTTCACGCGAACATTTAGAACCCCATTGACGTCTATGGGTTTTGAACGTTTGAATTCAAAAGTGCTCATTTTAAAGCCTAATATGCAAGTTATTGTCGTAAAATGTCTTTGAGAACCGGGGTCTTGCCCCAGGGAACATGTATCAATGGAAAAAAAGTTTTAAAAACGGTCGTTTTTTCTGGAGCAGTGATTTTAATGATGCTTAAAGTGAAAAAAATATGAACATTTCCTTTAAATATCGTACCTGCTGGGTGTCTATAGTATGCCTGTGAAGTGGCACGTGTTTAGAACTGTCCCTGCACAAAATGAGATTACAATAAGAAAAAGGTAATTTAAAACTGCTTGCGGCTTTAATGTAATGTCTGGTCTCTGCAATATGGATGAAAATCATTGACAAAAATAGCACAGACACAGACAGTACACACACCACGTAGCTTTAGGTGCACACTGCAGAGGACACAGGCAGTACACACACCACGTAGCTTTAGGTGCACACTGCAGAGGACACAGGCAGTACACACCACGTAGCTTTAGGTGCACACTGCAGAGGACACAGGCAGTACACACCACGTAGCTTTAGGTGCACACTGCAGAGGACACGGGCAGTACACACACCACGTAGCTTTAGGTGCACACTGCAGAGGACACAGGCAGTACACACCACGTAGCTTTAAGTGCATACTGCAGAGGACACGGGCAGTACACACACCACGTAGCTTTAGGTGCACACTGCAGAGGACACAGGCAGTACACACCACATAGCTTTAGGTGCACACTGCAGAGGACACGGGCAGTACACACCACATAGCTTTAGGTCACTCTGGGTGGGTGTGTTTGGTTTGTTCTGTCCTCTTCACTAGGCCTCAAAAGCATTGGAAGAAAATACAGAGCAACAAAAAGGACCTGAAAGTATATACTTAATTATAAAAGTGACCTATCGGTAATTGGGAAGCCATTGCTCCATCCAAACATCCCTGGGGAATCTAAGTCCTTGGCTGGCTATAGCCAATTGCTTGCAGTGTTCGATATTTGATCCTAGGAGTGATCTTATCGTGTGTCTGGGACGCCATTGCTCCATTCATCATCCCATTCATCATCCCTGGGGAGCCAAAGGCCGTGGCTGGGTTACAGCCAACCGCTTATACTGCTTGCCATCTGGTAAGCGGCTAAATTTTACGGTGGAGGGTTCACATTGAATGCATACATGTCACCTGGTGATTTGGAGAGTCAGATCTGCTATTTAAGTTTATTGACCTCTATGGAGCTACACTTCGCTGTTTAAGAACTTTATTTCAGCCTTGCCTACCATCCAGTGCCAATACATGGTTTATGTGGACTCTCGGGATTATTCCATTATATCATTTACCATACTTCAGAGTTGGTTAATTAATTTTTTGGCGCGGCTTTTTTGTTTTCTAAGGTCTTTTTTCAAGCCTCCCCAATTGCTAGGCTTGTGGCTGACATACAGAATGTGATAGGGCCAATTTAAACAGGAGGCAATTAACCCATTGCTGGCCCTTTAACTGGGTCTTTACACCAGGGGGTGGGATGGACTTCTCAATTGCATGATCATTACAATTGGCCAGCCCTGACGTCTATATGTGGCAGCTTGGTCACTATTCTGGAAGCACACAGTGAATGCACTCTCGGCACAGAAACTTTGGAGGCTTTAGACTAGGGTTGCCACCTCATCCCTTTAAACCTGAACACATATGAATTACACAGGTTCTGGGGCTAATTTAATGCAGATAAGGCACCAAGTGAGTTTAATTACCGCCTTAATCAGCCACAGAACCTGTGTAATTAAATAAATATGTGTTCGGTTTTAAAGGGATGAGGTGGCAACTCTACTTTAGACACATACAGTATGTGCGGTGCGTGGGGGTGAAAGCCCACCCTGCTTGCTGATGCACATTTTCATTACATGGTTGGCAAGTGTTACCTTGCATGTCTGATGTGTGGGAGGAAAATGCAAACTCCATGCAGATAGTGTCCTGGCTAAGATTTGAACCAAGGACCCCAGTGGACAGCCACTGTGGCACCCTTGATCTAACCTTGCTGTTGGCCTGAGCCCCAAATCCAATCCTTTCTTCTAAACATGGACTTACAATTGCTGTAATCCTACCACACTTACCACACCTGCCAAACATTTCTTGTACCAAAACAAAGCTATGCCGTAATATATCAGGAATAAAAATATTGGCACTGATGAGCGAGTGATGACACTAATGCCAAAAAAATGGCTACAGAACCGCAGGTCTCACACAAATAAAAGTCTGGAGCAGTTCACACAAGTCACTATTGTATATAAACTTAGATGCACTCATACATTTAGATTTTTAGGCAGCCACTTTGTTTGGTGAAATAGAAGGAAGTTTATAAAACAGCTTCACTTGTCGACTCCCTTTTCTCTGGAGATATACGTTTTATGCTCAAGCAGCTGTGCCAAGATATTACTGGCAAGCTCAGGCAGTAAGATTTTGGGATAAATCTGTCGTTTTCTTTGCAGAGATGCACTTTGATCTCCATACAAGCTATCTGCTGCCGGCTGTTTATATAACAAAGCGTAGGTAGTAAACAAGTGGAGTGCCTCCAATGTGCTCAGGGGCCCTGTCTGCGCTGACAGCTGTGGAACTCATTAGACTCAGAAATATTGGTGCGGGACACAACTGAAATCCTTCCAAGACTTGGGCAGTAGGGATGAGCTTTGTGTTCGAGTCGAACTCATGTTCGACTAAAACGTCGTATGTTCGCTTGTTCGTTGAATTGCGAACGTCATGGGCCGTTCGCGCCAAATTCAAGTGGCGCGTCACGGCCCATAATTCACTGCGGCATTGCAGTGCATTGCTGGCTGATGATTGGCCAAGCATGCACTATGACCCGCATGCTTTGGCCAATCACAGCTTGCAAAAAAGGGAGAGCCATAATTGGCCAAAGCCAGAGTGTCTTTGGCCAATTATGCCTCAGGGGATTTAGTACACGCCCCACACTATATAAGACTGCCTGGAAGTCGGCCTTGTGTAGTGTGTTGCGGCGGTGGTTAAAAATAGAGACAGAGAGAGACAGTGTCATTTCAATTGAGTTAGATAGAGCAGGCAGGTGAGTCAGTTACAGTTACAGTGTGTAGAGGATATATATGCATCCCAGGTGTTGTATATATATTTATACACAGAGTTTGAGTTTTGAGTTTAGCTAGATTTGTTCCTCTATGCTCTTCCTAATATACTGACAGGCAGGCAGGTGATTGTGCTAGCTGCAGTATTTTCACTCAGTGTACTGTGTCCTTTGCATAGTGTGCACCTAAAGCTACGTGAAAACAATTGCTGGTTTTCTCATATTAATACCACAGGCAGTGATGAGCAAGTATTTTCACTTGGTGTACTGTGTCCTCTGCACAGTGTGCACCTAAAGCTACGTGAATACAATTGCTGGTGTTCTCATATCAATACCACAGGCAGGGATCTGCAAGTCTTTTCACTTGGTGTACTGTGTTCTCTGCACAGTGTGCACCTAAAGCTACGTTAATACAATTGCTGGTGTTCTCATATTAATACCACAGGCAGGGATCTGCAAGTCTTTTCACTTGGTGTACTGTGTTCTCTGCACAGTGTGCACCTAAAGCTACGTTAATACAATTGCTGGTGTTCTCATATTAATACCATAGGCAGTGACCTGCAAGTATTTTCACTTGGTGTAGTGTCTCATCTGCACAGTGTGCACTTAAAGCTACGTGAATACAATTGCTGGTGTTCTCATAATAATACCACAGGTAGGGATCTGCAAGTATTTTCACTTGGTGTAGTGTCTCATCTGCACAGTGTGCACCTAAAGCTACGTGAATACAATTGCTGGTGTTCTCATATTAATACCACAGGCAGGGATCTGCAAGTCTTTTCACTTGGTGTACTGTGTCCTCTGCACAGTGTGCACCTAAAAGCTACGTGAATACAATTGCTGGTGTTCTCATATTAATACCACAGGTAGGGATCTGCAAGTCTTTTCACTTGGTGTACTGTGTCCTCTGCACAGTGTGCACCTAAAAGCTACGTGAAAACAATTGCTGGTGTTCTCATATTAATACCATAGGCAGGGATCTGCAAGTATTTTCACTTGGTGTACTGTGTCCTCTGCACAGTGTGTACCTAAAGCTACGTGAATACAATTGCTGGTGTTCTCATATTAATACCACAGGCAGGGATCTGCAAGTATTGTCAGTATTTGTGCAGCTACATCTCCCTGCAGGCCATTAGTATGTCTGAAAGGACAACAAGGAGAGGCAGAGAGTCACAAGCCAATAAAAGAGGGCAAGCAGGCTCTGCGTCTAGAGGCAACAGTGCTGGTCGTGGACACGGTGCATCCTCATCAGCACGTGGCCGCAACATGCCGAACACTTGGTAGAGTGGATGACCAAGCCATCCTCATCCTCCTCATCCTCTCTCACCCAGGCTCGGGGTACTTTGTCTGGCAAAGCAGCTGCCAACACGGCCTCTTCCCTCTGCTCAATGGCATCAGTCACTCCTTCCCTAGCCCCACCATGTCCTCCTGAGGAGTCCCCCGAACTGTTTGACCACAGTTTGGGTACATGCTGCAGGAGGATGCGCAGCGTTTTGAAGGCTCAGATGATGGTACCCAGCTAGAGGAAGGCAGTAACGTGAGCCCAGAGAGAGGGGGTGCCCAAGAAAGACAGCAATCTGGCAGTCATGTTCCCCCAGCTGCAGCATACTGCCAGGTTTGCTACAGTGATGAGGAGGGAGGGGATGATAAGGTCACTGACTCCACGTGGGTGCCTAATAGGAGAGAGGAGGAGGCACATCTCCAACGAGGCAGGATGCCCTTCAGGGGAGAGCTTAAGGGCAGCACATCGACTGCATCACACCGCAGAAGAGCTCCGCATGTGCAGGGCGCTGCTGTCTCTCCGCGTTATTCCAAAAGTTCTTTGGTGTGGGCCTTTTTTGAGACGAGTGCATCAGATCGCACCGCTGCTATTTGCAACATATGTCGCAAGCGTATCTCGCATGGCCAAAACATCACCCGCTTGGGCACCACATGCTTAACCAGACCTATGTCGACCTGCCATGCAGTTCGTTGGCAAGCGTACCTCAAAGACCCACACCAAAGAACAATCGGACCTCTCCTTGCTCCTCATCATCTGGGATCTCCAACCCCACTATACCTTCAGTTCTCTCTGAAGCCTGCACTGATAGGACTGAAGGTGTAGAATTAGGTGTGTCACAGCCAAGTAGTTGCGGGCAATCTACTATCGGTACACCGATGTCAGATTGTACCAGGCAAATTTTCCTGCCCCAGCTGCTGCAGCGCCGAAAGAAATTCTCTCCCAGCCATCCACATGCCCAGCGGTTGAATGCTAGCTTATCTAAATTGCTAGCACTTCAACTGCTGCCTGTTCAGTTGGTAGACTCTGCCCCCTTCTGTGAGTTTGTGGAATGTGCAGTACCTCAAGGTTCCCGCAGGTTCCCAAACGCCACGTTTTCTCACAGAAGGCGATTCCGGCTTTCTACTGGCATGTGGAAGGCAATGTCCATGCCTCACTGGACAGGGCGATCAGCGGTAAGGTGCATATTACCACTGACTCATGGTACAGCAGGCATGGACAGGGACGTTACCTATCTTTCACGGTGCATTGGGTGACTCTGCTGGCAGCTGGGAAGGATGCAGGACAAGGTACTGTAGTGTTGTTCTGCCACCACGCCTCCAAAATGCTACTACTGGTAATTGTGACACACCTCCCTCCTCCACCCCCTCCTCTTCTTCCTCTGTGGCGTCTTCCTGTGCTGATTTGTCCTCTGAAACAGTGGTGCTCCGTAGGCGTTCAAGGGACTACGCCGGTACGCAGGCAAAAAGATGCCATGCGGTGCTTGAGCTGGTGTGCTTGGGGGACAGGAGCCACACTGGGGCAGAGGTTCTGTCAGCTCTACAGGGGCAGGCTCAGAGGTGGTTGACGCCACGCCAGCTAAAGTCAGGAATGGTGGTTTGCAAAAATGGCACCAACCTCCTCTCCGCCCTCCGACAGGGACAACTGACCCATGTGCCCTGTTTTGCTTAACTTGGTGGTGCAACGGTTCTTGGGCAGGTACCCAGGCTTACAGGATGTCCTAAAGCAGGCCAGGAAACTCTGTGTGCATTTCCGATGGTCATATAATGCCAGTGCTCGGCTGGCTGACCTCCAAAAGGAATACAACCTGCCCAAGAACCGCCTAATCTGTGACATGCCCACCAGGTGGAACTCCACGTTGGCCATGCTGCAGCGGCTGCACACGCAGCAGATGGCCATCAATGAGTATGTGTGCCAATATGGCACCAGGACAGGGTCAAGGGAGCTTGTTTTTTTCCCCCACGCCAGTGGGCCATGATCAGGGATGCATGCACTATCCTGTCACCATTTGAGGAGGCCACGAGGATGGTGAGCAGTGATAGTGCATGCATCGGTGACACTGTCCCTCTTATTCACCTGTTGGAGCACACACTGCGTAGAATAATGGACAGGGCCTTTGAGGCAGAACAAAGGGAAGAAGAGGAGGACTTACCTTACCTCTCAAGGCCGCCTTTATCCAGACAGTGTTCCTGCTTGCCCGCCTATCACACAGGAAGAGGACGAGGAGGAGGAGGATTGTGTCAGCATGGAGGTGGAGCCTAGCACTCAGCATCAGCAGCAGTCTTCAAGGGATCAATAACAGTCCCAAGGAACCCATGGTCTTGTACGTAGATGGGAGGAGGTGGCTGCGGATCATGTCGTCCTCAGTGACCCAGAGGACTCCGCACCGAATGCCTCAGCAAACCTACGCTGCATGGCCTCCCTGATCCTGCAAAGCCTGTGGAAGGATCCTCATATTCGTGCTATCAAGGAGAGGGATCATTACTGGCCGGCAACCCTCCTTGATTCACGTTACAAGGGTAAGGTTGCGGACCTTATCTTGCCGGCGCAGAGGGAACAGAAGATGAAACATCTTCGGGAGGCCTTGCAGAAAGGTCTGTGCAACACGTTCCCAGAGACTGGGAGGTTACAAAATCCTGGTCCTGGACAACATGTTGCTGAGGCTTCGGTCAGTCAAAGAAGAAGCGGTGGAGAAGGTGGCCGTCTGACCGATGCGTTCAGACAATTTTTTAGTCCGCAGCCCCAAGGTATGACCGGTTCCAGCAACCATCGCAAGCGTCTGTTTTACATGGTGCGGGAATACCTAGGGGCAAGATCAGACTTGGACACCTTTCCCCCCGAAAATCCTCTGGGTTACTGGGTCTTGAGGATGGATCACTGGCTAGAGCTTGCACAGTATGCAAATGAGCTACTGGCCTGTCCTGCATCCAGTGTTCTTTCGGAACGCACATTCAGTGCTGCTGGAGGCTTTGTAACCGATCACAGGGTGTGCCTCTCCACCAACTCGGACGATCGACTGACCTTCATAAAAATTAATCAGGCTTGGATCACCACCAGCTACCAAGCACCTGATGCTGATGTAACTGAATATTTTTTTTTGAAATGTCAGATTCCTTCAAGACTGCCTATGCTGATGCTGAGTGACTATCTTGTTATGCTGAGTGACTATCATTTTCCTTCTCAATGATCATGCTGATAGCTTGTAAGAACATTTTTGTTTCTGGGCACCGCGACCAGTGGCTAAGGCCCATTTTTTCTGCCCCTGTTTAACAGGGGCATGTAATTACAATTTTTGATGCAATACTTTGCAGCAGGGCTCATTCCTGCGCTCCAACTAGTGTATTTGTGAGGGGTTGCTGTGTTGTGGAACCAGTGCCTGAAGGGCCAATTTTTCTGCCCCTGTTCAACAGGGGCATGTAATTACAATTTGTGATCTAATATTTAACAGCAGGACCCAATCCTGCACCCACGAAGAGTAACTGTGAGGGCTTACAGTGTTGTGGCACCAGCACCACCACCACCAACAAGGGCACAATTTTTCTTCCCCAGAGTATATACAACAGGCCCCTACTTTCAAACATCCAACTTACAAACGACTCCTACTTGCAAACGGAAGGAAACAACAGAAAGTGAGAGGAAATCTACCCCTAGGAAGGGAAATTCTCTTCTGTAAGATGTGTCTCCTGCCCACTGATGCTTTATCACCAATTCTTATTTCACTAAATAAACCCAAATTTTCAAAAAAACATTTGTCATTGGGACAGAAAGTGAGGTGAAATCTTCTGAACAGATGCACAGACAGAAAAACAAATGTTACAGGGGTGATAACCCGTCTCTATGTTTTCCAAAAAGCTTAAAAATAGATTTTTTTGGCTGGAGCTACACTTTAAAAATGTATACTGCTGTTCAGAGTATATAGGGCCAAAGGGGCTGGTAATGACCTGGGGGGAGGGGGGGAGACCCATGCTATTTTTCCCAATGATTTTCATCCATATCGCAAGGGACCAGACATTACATTAAAGCCGCAAGCAGTTTTAAATTACTTTTTTCCTATAGAAATGTCATTTTGTGCAGGGACAGTTCTAAACACGGGAAGCATGTACCACTTCACAGGCATACCTATAGTATCCCCACCCAGCAGGTACGATATTTAAAGGAATATTTCACTTTTTTTTTTCACTTTAGGCATCATTAAAATTACTGCTCCTGAATAAATGTCTGTTGTTTAAACTCTTTTTTTGCATTGATACATGTTCCCTGGGGCAAGACCCGGGTCCCCAAACCTGTTTTAGGACAATAACTTGCATATTAGCCTTTAAAATTAGCACTTTTGATTTTGAACGTTCGAGTCCCATAGACTTTAATGGGGTTCTAAAGTTTGCACAAACGTTCGTCTGTTCGAAGGTTCTGATGTGAACCGAACCAGGGGGGTGTTCGGGTCATCCCTATTGGGCAACTTTTTCTGCTTAACCACACAGCACATCCACACACTATGGAAGATATTATTGTCTGATTATGGTGCTTAGATTTGGATACTGAATTGAGAAAATCAAGATTTTTGGTGGGGACCTGTACTGCAGCAGTGTCCACCACATTACCTTATGACCTTTGGGGTCACCGCACTAACAAGCAAGTTTAGTTAAGTTTTAAATCTCTGTTATCATTAATACAGTGGAACCTCTGATTGCGAGTAACGTGGTTAATGAGCGTTTCGCAATACGAGCAATATTTGACTCGGTTTGTGTTGTTAGTGCTGTCTCACAAAACGAGCAGGATTCAAGCCTCAGCGGTGTGCAGTACCGCATTTGGCCAGAGGTGCGGGGGCGCCGGAGCCGTTCGGAAATACTCAGAAACACTCTCAAATACTCAATTCTCGAGTGTTTTCAAGCATTTCCGGGGTTTCCTAGGGCAGCCGAACGATCTCCGAGTATTTCCGAGTCTCTCTGGCGCCACCCCACCTCTAGCCACATATGGTTTTGCATGCCATAGAAGTCAATGTGGAACAAATTATTTTAGTTTCCATTGACTTCTATGGAGAAACTCACTTTGATATGCGAGTGCTTTGGATTACAAGCATTCTTCTGGAACAGATTATACTCGTAATCCAAGCTTCTACTGTATATCTTTAATTTATTTGATAAAGCAATTACCAAAATTTGACCTGGTATCAGCAACTTGTAATCCCAGAATAGCAGGGCTATAGTCTTGAGATGAAGAAGCAGCACAAGGAGCCAATCAGTTCCTGTGCTGACAAGATGCAGGCCAACATTGAGAAAAATCAGAGTGACAGAGAGATATGCTCATCACTGTGCTGCTTCTCTTTTCACTCTCCAGTCACAGGCTGGGTCGGGTCCAACCTGAGCTCAGAGGAAGAAGGTTGAACGATGCTGGCCATCAGACTGAGAGTATCTAGCACAGGAAAAAAAAAAAAGTACCGTGGGATAAATCTCTGCATTAAAAGTAAATATTGCAGAAAAAGCTGGTTTTATCATTTTATTTTTTAATAGGCTTTTTACAGTGCCTGTGAAATTTTCCACATGTTGTCATGTTACAACCAAATGCGTGAATGTATTTTATTGGGATTTTTTTGTTATAGACCAACACAAAATGGCACATGAAGTGGAAGGAAAATGATAAATGTTTTTTTTTTTTTTTTACAAACAAATATCTGAAAAGTGTGGCATGCATTTGTATTCAGCCCCCTTTACTCTGATACCCCTAACTAAAAGCTAGGATCCAATTGCTTTCAGAAGTCACATAATTAGTATATGTGTGTAATTTAATCTCAGTATAAATACAGCTGTTCTGTGAAGCCCTCAGAGGTTTGTTAGCGATTCTTAGCGAACAAACAGCATCATGAAGGCCAAGGAACACACCAGAAAAGTCAGGGATAAAGTTGTGAAGACGTTTAAAGCAGGGTTAGGTTATAAAAAAAATATCCCAAGCTTTGAACATCTCACGGAGCTCTGTTCAATTCATCATCCAAAATGGAAAGAGTATGGCACAACTGCGAACCTACCAAGACGTGGCCATTCACCTAAACTGATAGGCCGGGCAAGGAGAACATTATTCAGAGAAGCAGCCAAGAGGTGGTAATTCTGGAGGAGCTGCAGAGATCCACAGCTCAGGTGGGAGAATCTGTCTACAGGACAACTATTAGTCGTGACTCGTGTACTCTACAAATCTGGCCTTTATGGAGAAGTGGCAAGAAGAAAGCCATTGTTGAAAGAAAACCATAAAAAGTCCTGTTTGCAGTTTGCGAGAAGCCATGTGGGGAACACAGCAAACATGTGAAAGAAGGTGCTCTGGTCAGATGAGACCAATGTTTTATTACATTTTATAAACATTCTATCAAAAATATATATATTTATTTTTTACATAATTACAACAGAGTAGTTCAGTGTCACCACAGTGACTTTGTAATACTCTGGGAAGGGAGGGGTGTTCAGGTCCCCCCCCCCCCCCCCCCACACACAATTTGATTGCTGTTACAGTGTTTATCCCTGTAATAGAAATGTTTTGAACTGTCATAAATAGGTTTCATTCATAATGGCTGTGATTACTAATGGTCTGTGATTGGCTACAGCTAGTCACACTCACATAATACAGGGTGCTGTGATTGGCCCAGGTACCATGTGATAGCCGTGAGCCAATCACAGACTCACAAAAAAAACCACAGCTGTTATGAATGAATCCCATTCATAACAATTGTGTTTACATTGGGATCATGTGATCACATAACAGGACCAGGAGCTGCACAGGGTCTCGCGAGAGTGGTTCACTAGTGCGCAGGTGTCGGGCAATGTACAGGTATGCTGCCTGGCCTGAAGCTGCTGCCCACCTGCAATAAAGCTACTGTGGGTGGTGCATACTAAAATGTTTACATATTTTGACGACCAGTAAGTAACTTTAAAATAAATCCTTATTCACCTTTGTATCTATAATCAGTGAGGAGAAGTTTGTTTTCAAAGTCCACTATTTTTCTATTAGGCTAAATTCGCATTATTGTGTTATTTTTTTAGTTTGTTTGCAGACCTGGAGAAATGCACTACATACAGTACTATTTAAAATTATTTCCTATGGATCCTATTCACATCTTTGCAGTTTCCTGCAATGCGTTTAGGAAAGTTGCAGGGACTTTTGTAACACAATGGCCCAGATTCTCAAAGGAGATACGACGGCGTATCTCCAGATACGCCGTCGTATCTCTGAGTCTGAGCCGTCGTATCTATGCGCCTGATTCTTAGTTTAGTTACGCATAGATTTGTATTAGATCCGACCGGCGTAAGTCTCTTACGCCGTCGGATCTTAACTGCATATTTACGCTGGCCGCTAGGGGTGTGTACGCTGATTTACGTGTATAAATATGTAAATCAGCTAGATACGCAAATTCACGAACGTACGCCCGGCCGACGCAGTACAGATACACCGTTTACGTTAGGCTTTCCCGGCGTAAAATTACCCCTGCTATATGAGGCGTACATGCGGTGTACCAATTTTAAGTATGGACGTCGTTCCCGCGTCGAATTTTGAAAATTTTACGTTGTTTGCGTAAGTCGTTCGCGAATAGGGCTGGGTAGTCATTTACGTTCACGTCGAAAGCATTGGCTTCTTGCGGGTTAATTCGGAGCATGCGCACTGGGATACTTTCACGGTAAAAAGCGTCATTTACGTGGGGTCACATAAAATTAACATAACACACGCCCACATCTACCACATTTGAATTAGGCGGGCTTACGCCGGCCTATTTACGCTACGCCGCAGCAACTTTCGTTTGAGAATACGGCACTTGCCTGTAAAATTTGCGGAGGCGTAACGTAAATAGGATACGTTACGCCCGCACAAAGATACACCGCTGTACGTGAATCTGGGCCAATGTGTTTTTGGCTTCATAGACTTCAATGAAACCACTTTAAAAATGCATTGTGCGCATGAGTTTTTAGTAGGGGTTTGTGTTTAACAACCGATCTCCTCCTCCTGCCAAAAAAACATACGAAACAGGAAAATGCACGAAAAACTAATTAAAAACTCATTGCAAAAAAAAGCACCAAGCACATACAGCAGTGGCCGCACAGCCGATGCATCCTAATCGACATGAATGGGGCTACCTGCATGGGGATCCATGGAACACCTGTGTATCCCTGAGTGGGTAAACAGGGCACTTGCATAGGTGAACACTGTAGTATGTCCCATGTGAATGAGGCTTATTAAATAAAGGCCTATTGAGCAGAAGCTTAACATAAATATATCACCGGGACCAGATGACTTACACCTGAGAGTGCTTTAAGAACTCAGTCAGGTTATAGCCAGACTGCTACTCCTAATTTTCATGGACAGGATACTGACAGGATTGGTACAAGCTGATTGGCGAAAAGCCCATGTGGTACCAATATTCAAGAAATGGCAGAGATCAATTCCTGGGAACTATGGGTCTGTCAGTCTACCGTCAGTAGTTTGTAAGCTCTTGCCAAACCAACCTATTAACATTCTACGAGGAAGTGAGCTGGACAAAGTTAAGCCGGTGGATGTGGGTGTATCTGAATTTTTCAAAAGCATTTGATACAGTCCCCCAAACACGCTTAATCTACAAGCTGAGGTCTGTAGGCATGGACCATAAGGTTTGTTCTTGGATAGAAAACTGGTTATGGGGGCGTGTCCAAAGGGCTGTGATAAATAACGTATACTCAGAATGGTCTAGAGTGGTTAGTGGGGTACCCAAGGGTCTGTCCTGAGACCAATTCTGTTAAATGTATTTGTAAATGATATAGAGGATGGGATAAATAGTTTGATCTCAGTGTTTGCTGACGATACAAAAATATGTAAGCCAATTTTTCAGTCCTGCTCCTTCGTATCTTCTTATGAATATGATCAAAAGTAGGGTTGTCCCGATACCGATACTAGTATCCGTATTGGTGCCGATACCGAGCATTTGTCTGAGTACTTGTACTCTGGAAAATGCTCCGATGCTTAATCCGATACTTTGTCAGTGGTGCTTGTGTCCCCCGCCGTGCTCCGCTCCGGTCCCCCTCCATGTAATGCTTGTGTCCCCCGCCGTGCTCCGCTCGTGAACCCGCTGTCCTCCGCTCCCCTCTGTGCTCTGCTCCTGTCCCCCGCCGTCCTGCGCTCCCCTCTGTGTACCGCTCCGGTCCCCCTCCATGTAATGCTTGTGTCCCCCGCCGTGCTCCGCTCCGGTCCCCCTCCATGTAATGCTTGTGTCCCCCGCCGTGCTCCGCTCTGGTCCATCTCCATGTAATGCATGTGTCCCCCGCCGTGCTCCGCTCGTGTCCCCGCCATGCTCAGCTCCGGTCCACCTCCATGTAATGCAGGTGTCCCCCGCCGTGCTCCGCTCGTGTCCCCGCCGTCCTCCGCTCCCCTCTGTGCTCCGCTCCGGTCCCCCGTCGTCCTGCGCTCCCCTCTGTGTACCGCTCCGGTCCCCTTCCATGTAATGCATGTGTCCCCCGCCATCCTCCGCTCCCCTCTGTGTACCGCTCCGGTCCCCCTCCCCGTCTCCGATCTGTCAGGATGGAGAGTGGAGGAAGGAGCCCTTTTTCGAATGAACAGTCAGTGATCTTTTTTTTTTTTTTTGTCAGTGATCACTGACTGTCCATTCATAACTGAGCATAGTAACTGTGTTACAATGTATCAGTTTATGAATGGAGAGGAGACGCTGTTTCCTTTACATTCATCTACAGTGCAGTTGAGCCTGCAGAGAAAGGGACTGGGGAATCTGTGTCCCTAGTCCCTTTTTCTGTCTCAAAGAGGAGATATCAGGGGTCTGTTAAGACCCCCAATATCTCACCAAAGCCCCCCCAACAGGGCTGATAAAAACAAAAAAAAATAATTGTAAAAAATATTAAATGTAAAAAAAAAAACAACAACACACTGACCCCCCCCCCCCCCCCAAAAAAAAGAAAGCATTGTAAAAAGAAAAAATAGTAAAGAATAATTTAAAAAAATAATTGTAAACAATTAAATTGTAAAAAAAAAACGGACAGTTAAAAAAAAGTATCGGCACTTGTACTCGGTCTAAAAAAAGTGGTATCGGGACAACCCTAGTGTTCGAAGGTCGATTGGAAAATCAAACAAATGTTTTTAAAATGAAAATTCTTGAACAAAATTCTACTAGTGTATGGCCACCTTAAGAGTGAAGGATAAGTCAACTGTAGGGCTTTGTTTCCAGGCCCAAAGGTCAAAGAAGAATAACTACAAGCAGCTGATGCTGGCAGCGAGACTGCAGTGAGTCCCCATGTAATGTGCAATACTGTAGAGTGTGTAGAATAAAGTAACAGAGTGCTTTTTTTTGCACAGCAGAGATCTTTTGACTTATTTGACATTTTCCTGAAGTTGTGGCGCACTGCCAGAAAAGGTGCGTACCCATTTTCTGGGACGCTGAGATGCCTTGTTAGCCAGCCTGTTCATTTAAATTAACATGCAGTGCCCTTTTTTTAAAGTCCTAACCAAGCCCAATAATGGCTCAGCATGGGCGCCATTTAGAGAATGCTTTGCACCGGCCTATGGTTCCGACACCATTTAGGGACCAACGAGACAACAGATCAAAATTATACTGATTTGATCAAAAAAGAAAATTATAATAAACTTTTTTTTAACTGTTTACAAAAGATAGAAAACATGAAAAAAAAGAAAAAGAAAAAGGAAAAAAAGAAAACATGAATCAACTCAAAGAAACAAAAACTTTCCATTAAAGACTCTACAGAAAAAATACTATAGTAATGTAATGTTCCCAATAAAAATCTAGTACTGTACATAAAAAAAAAAAAAAATCTAAGTACATAACCCATAGAGTTTGTCTCCTAAAAGCTCATCTTCTTTCAGCTGTCAGTTTGTAAAACAAATGTTGGATTCCCATGAATAAGCATCCAGGGCAAAAAGAGAGTATCTCCCCTAGGTGGGATTTTAAAGGCCAAAAGCATCCGGGGGCATGGCCTAGTTGGAGTCCAGGCTGAGGTTGCCACTCTGTTCACCTCCATAGGTCCATACAGATGTGCCGCATTAGGGATCACCTCCTTTCCAGCCTATGGGCTATTGTAGGAGCCAGTATGGGCTCCATCCCTTGCCAGCACTCTCAGAGCAGATGCGGAGGAACTCACACACTGAGCCTCAGCGGCACACAAAGATACTATGGGTCTCAGATCATTGCTGGCGGGAGGGTCTTGTAGGGTGTGGTCACCCTGGCAAAGAGCACCCCAGCATCCTGGGAACATCACAGCACTTTGCCTCCTCTCAGGAGCCCTCAGCCCTGATGCAAGCAGTGGGTGGGATCATAAGAGGAGCCTAGGTGAGTGGGTATCAGTGTGGAGAAGTGGGCATTCGTAGGTAGCGTGTATTTGCATGCAGGCCACCCTATGTAAGGCTGGGTTCACACAGGATGGACAGCTGCCAGAGCTCTTGACCACCTCGGCAGCTGTCTGTTCCCGACTGCGATAGGGGGCAGTGTGGTGTACGATTCAGCACTTTTTCAGTGATTTTTTTTGGTACAAACTTTATTTGAAGTGTAAAAAAACATATATTTCATGCATGGTGCTGTACAGCAGCACAACAGCACAACGTGTTGTACAGTGCCATGCGGTTCTGTACAGTGTGCTGCAATAAAATCCTGCATGTGTGGGCTGTGTTCAGTGGAGGGCTGGCAGCCTTAGGCCTGGGGGGCAAGTCCAGTCAAGTGGCCCATAGAGCGTGGAAAAGTGATGGATCGAGGAAAACAGTCTAAGATTTTTCATGATCACAAGAGTCCGCACAGAGGCCCCCCTTACATCAGAGTTCGCACAGAGGCCCTCCTTACATCAGAGTCCGCACAGAGGCGCCCCTTACATCAGAGTTCGCACAAAGGTCCCCCTTACATCAGAGTCCACACAGAGGCCCCCCTTACATCAGAGTCCACACAGAGGCCCCCCTTACATCAGAGTCCACACAGAGGTCCCCCTTACATCAGAGTCCACACAGAGGCCCCCCTTACATCAGAGTCTGCACAGAGGCCCCACCTTAAATCAGAGTCTGCACAGAGCCTCCCCTTACATCCGTGTCCTTTTGTCTGTGCAAAGAGAGAAGGGGATGTCAGCACTGGTGTGCGCTGAGGCTGAGCTATGTGTGAGGCGAGACATAGCTCAGCTCTGCAGCCATCAACCTCGGAGCTGACACAGGCACGACTGCACAGTGGGAGATGAGCAACGGCCGTGACCTGTGTTAACAGAGCTCCAGCAGGCATATTCCTGCTTTGCAAAAACAGCATTTGGTAGTGGCGGCCGATGGCTGTGCATAGTGTCACCAGCCCGGGGGGAGATTTCCACCCTGCCCCCCCCCCTGCCAGCCCTCCCCTGGCTGTGTTGCAGTGTAAATGGTACAGAAAACAATTGGTTTCTGTGTGTCCTCACCTTGACAGGCATTTTACAATGCAGTAAAAGTCTGTCAACGCACAATGTATGAGTTACCCCCCACACCTATATGTAATACTGGGCCTCCAAGATTAAAAAAATCCATTGGATGAAAAAGGGGGGGGGGAGTCAGACTACTGAGGAAAGAACTAGATGATGCTGGATGTTCTTCAAGCCAAGAAGCCAATTAGGAAAACAATCAAATTAAAATATTTGTTCTTGGGACCTAAGCTGCTCAACATGGTTCCCCTTTACAAGTCCTTATGTTTACAATGATTAATAAAGACCAGACGGAGTTGTTATCTTATTATTGATATTTCAAAAGCATTCTTTGGGATTAGGCTGTGCAGTGAACTCGTGATTTTATGGATTTTTCTCTTGAGTCGATCCTGTAAAGATACAGTAAATGTTGGGCATACGGTTTTCCTTTTGGTTCGTGACTATGACACTTTATTTCCAGAGCAGATAGCGGAGAAGGGCACAGGCCTGATATGGAGTTCAGTGAGGTATGTGAGGAAACCTCAGCTCTTCTCCGTGTCTCTCATATGTTTATCTTAATGTCCTGCCGCTCTCTGCTTTCTCCTCAGGGGTCAGGCTGGTCAGTCTTGGGTGTGTTGGGTGAAGGCATCTTGGAGAATTTAGGAGCATTTCAAATTTTAATTCACATGACACCCTTATGCCTCGTACACAGGATCAGTTTTCCTGACAAGAAAAATGCGATGTGAGGTTTTTGTCAGGAATTCCGATCGTGTGTATGCACCATCACACTTTTTCTGTCAGTTTTCCTGCCAAGAAAAGATTGAGAGCAGAATATCAATTTTTGTGAAAGGAAAAATTCCCATCGCGGTCGTCTGTATGCGATTACGACGCAAAAAAACACGCATGCTCAGAATCAAGCAGAAGAGCTGAACTGCCTATTGAATTTCATTGATCTTGGCTCGTCGTACGTGTTGTAGGTCACCGCGTTCGACATTCGGAATTTCAGACAAGATTAGTGTGACCGTGTGTATGCATGACAAATTTCAGCCGTTTTCCTGCTGAAAAAAAAAACAAAACAAGTTTTTCCTGTCAGAAAAACTGATCGCGTGTACAAGGCATTACATAAAAAAAAATTTACCCTGCAAATCCACTAACCAGCCTGAGCCATCCGCGGCCTTTAACCCTTTAGCTGCCAGAGACGTTATTGCGTGTTTTTTTTTGCACACGTTTAAAAATATTTTTAGCTCTGATCATTAGTTAAAACTCCAAAGGATAAACAGTCACCGGCCACTTTATTAGGTACACCTTGCTAGTACTGGGTCAGATCCCCTTTTACCTTCAGAACTGCCTTAATTATTTGTGGTATAGATTCAACAAGGTGTTGTAAACATTCCTCAGAGATTTTGGTCCATAGTGACATGATAGCATCACTCAGTGTTGCCAACCACCAGTATTTTTACTGGCAGCCAGTAAAAAACAGGCAATTTTCTCCTGCCAGTAAATGCCAGTAAAAGGTTCCCAGTAAAAAATATGGCTGTGATGCTCGGCTTGGTCCAGAGCTGGTTGGGACCATCCGAGTGCTTGCTACAGTGTGATCGGGCAGCTCTGGCGGAGCATGTCGTGTGGTGTTAAGGTGTAATGGAGCCAAGCAGAGCGGCCAGAGCCTTGTCTGTGGGTCGAGGGTATGGGAGCAAGGCAGGCTGGGACCAGGACTGTCAGTGCTGTTTAGACTGGAGGGGCCACTTTGCTTGGAGAGAGACGGTCACTGTGACTCACCATCATCTGTACTGCTACACACTGCTGTCAGTGTCACTGTGAGGCCCCGTACACACGTCCGAGAAACTCGACGGGCAAAACACATCGTTTTGCTCGTCGAGTTCCTTGTGAAGCCGCCGAGGATCTCGGCGAGTCGAAATTTCCCAATGAACAACGAGGAAATAGAGAACATGTTCTCTATTTGGCCGGACGAGATCCTCGTCGGCTTCCTCGGCCAAAAGTGTACACACGACCGGGTTTCTCGGCAGAATACGGCTCCGATCGAGTTTCTGGCTGAATTCTGCTGAGAAACTCGGTCGTGTGTACGGGGCCTGAGAGTAAATTTTATGAATGCCACGCCCATTCTAATTTCTTGCCCTCCTGTCCCTGAGCTACTTACTATATCAAAAATAAAATAAGAAATATGTTTTTTGCCTTATTAACTACTTTAAATCATATTGCTAATTGCATATTGTATTTGTTTGTAGCCTAAATACTCTAATTTACTCTTAAAGCTGTAATTTTGTAACTTTTGGAAATGCCAGTAAAAACTTGGCTGTGCCAGTAAGTTTTGGGTGTTGTGTCAGTAAATTTCAATCTGGTAGGTTGGCAACACTGGCATCACGCAGTTGCTGCAGATTTGCCGGCTGCACAACCATGATGCGAATTTTCTGTTCCACCACATCTGAAAGGTGCTCTATTGGATTGAGATCTGGTGAGTGTGGAGGCCATTGGAGTACAGTGAGCTCATTGTCATGTTCAAGAAACCAGTGGTGAGATTATTTGAGCTTTGTGACATGGCGCATTATCCTGCTGGAAGGAGCCATCAGAAGATGGGGACACTGTAGTCATAAAGGGAAGGACATGGTCAGCAACAATACTTAGGTAGGCTGTGGCGTTTAAACGATGCTCAATTGGTACTAAGGGGCCCAAAGTGTGCCAAGAAAATATCCTCCCCACCATTACACCACCACCAGCCTGAACCATTGATACAAGACAGGAGGGATCCATGCTTTCATGTTGTTTACACCAAATTCTGACCCTACCATCTGAATGTCGCAGCTGAAATCGAGACCAGGCAACGTTTTTCCAATCTTCTACTGTCCTGTTTTGGTGAGCCTGTGCGAATTGTAGCCATATAGGTAGATTCAGTAAGAGTTAGGCCGGCTTATCAGTAGATAAGCCGACCTAACTCAGAATCTACGCCAACCTATGTTTAAGTGTATGCTCAAACAGAGATACGCTTAAACATATCTAAGATACGATGGCTTGCGCCGTCCTATCTTAGATTGCAATATTTCGGATGGCCGCTAGGTGACGCTTCCATTGCGGTCGGCGTAGAATATGTAAATGAGCAGATACGCCGATTCACGAACGTACGCCCGGCCGACGCAGTACTTTTACGCCGTTTACGTTAGAGATAGGCCGCCTAAAGTTAGAGCTCAGTCCTACATGGAATAGTAATGTTAAGTATGGCCGCCGTTCCCGCGTCGAAATTCGAAATTTTTACGTCGTTTGCGTAAGTCGTCCGTAAATCAGGATTTATGTCGTTTACGTCCACGTCAAAATCAATAGGCCCGTGCGGCGTACTTAGCCGCAATGCACACTGGGAAATGTAGGCACCCGGCGCATGCGCAGTAAAAAAAAACGTCAAAAACGTAAGGTCAAGCCTTATTAACATAAAACACGCCCCCTTACACACATTTGAATTCGGCGCCCTTACGCCCGCCTGCTTTAGACTACGCCGCCGTAACATAGCAGGCAAGTACATTGTGAGCCATGTACTTGCCTCGCTAACTTACGGCGGCGTAGCTTAAATGCCTTAAGCTACGCCGCCGCAAAGTTGCGGCAACGTACCTGAATCTAGGCATTGGTTTCCTGTTCTTAGTTGACAGGAGTGCCACCTGGTGTGGTCCTCCCATTCTCCTTTGACCTCTAAAGTCAACAAGGCATTTCCATCCACATAACTTTCGCTCACTGGATATTTTCCCTTTTTCGGACGATTCTTTGTAAACCCTAGAGATGGTTGTGTGTAAATATCCCAGTAGATCAGCAGCTTTTTAAGTACTTAGACCAGCCCACCTGGCACCAACAACCATGCCATGTTCAAAGTCACTTAAATCAGGGTTTGACAAATTTGCTTGGAATCTAGGAGCCAGCAAAAAAAGTTAAGAGTCAGAAAACGCGCCCTGTCCCGCCATTTTGCACCCAGAAGCGAACACATATGTGAGTAGCGCCCGCATATGTACACGGTATTCAAACCACACATGTGAGGTATCGCCGCGATCGTTAGAGCAAGAGAAATAATTCTAGCCCTAGAGCTCCTCTGTAACTCAAAACAGGCAACCTGTAGAATTTTTTAAACAACGCCTATGGAGATTTTAAAGGGTAAAAGTTTGTCGCCATTCCACGAGCGGACGCAATTTTGAAGCGTGACATGTTGGGTATCAATTTACTCGGCGTAACATTATATTTCACAATATAAAAAAAAATTGGGCTAACTTTACTGTTGTCTTATTTTTAAATTTAAATGAGTGTATTTTTTCCCCAAAAAACTGCGCTTGTAAGACCGCTGCGCCAATACGGTGTGACAGAAAGTATTGCAATGACAACCATTTTATTCTCTAGGGTGTTAGAATAAAAAATATATATAATGTTTGGGGTTCTAATTAGAGGGAAGGAGATGGCATTGAAAAGAGTGAAAAAACACATTATAACTGTTTTACTTCTAATGCCAAATTGCCACCACAAGATGGCGCCAGATCACAGAAGGCCTGCAGGCCTGCAGAAGGCCGCAAAGCCGTGGCCTCAATTACCGGCGGGCGATCGCGCGGCAATCGCACGGCGGGGGCGCACGGAGACACAGGCTCCTGTGTCGAGCCCTGACTTAAATGCCCTATCTTACCTATTCTGATGCTTGATTTGAACTTCAGCAAATGGTCTTCACCTGTCTAGATGCCTAAATGATTGAGTTGCTGCCATGTGATTGGCTGATTAGCAATTTGTGTTACCAAGCAATTGAACAGGTGTACCTAATAAAGTGGCCGGTGAGTGTATATTTTCTGAGCACAGAGACCCTGGAGAATAAAATGGTGGTATTTCCAATTTTCTAGACCACACAATATTTATACAACGGTTTATAAAGCGCAAAATGTCAGTAAAAAATACAAGTTAATTTTAGGGCTCACAAATGCAATATATTATCCATTTCCTGGTACAATATAATAGATGAGGTTGTGCTGAGTAAATATTGTAAATACCCAGCATGTCAAGCTTTAAATCTGTGCATGTCGGTGGAGCTGTGGTGGCTCAACGCGATTGGCACTGCGCTGACAAGCCATTCACCTCTGCAGCTAGAGGTTCGGATCCCGGTCTCGGCTACATGGGAATTGAGTTTGGTGGTCTCAGCCCGGCTCCCGGTGGGTGTGCTATGCAAGGTAAGCCTGTGCTTAGTACGCCCCCCCCACAAAAACCACCACACCTACACACGCACTCTAAATTGGGTTAACACACTCACATTGACCACGCGGTCTCTAAAAGAGAGGCGAAGGACTAATGGGGCTGGTTGAGCGGGCTAATCCTCTCACTCCCTTATAGGGAGTCCCTCTGCCCCGTTGGGCTTCAAAGCGGAGCAGGTAGGGCGGGCTGTGTGGGAGGACCCCCTCACACACCCGCCATTGCCACCCGGGGCATGGAGAAAGGTGGCAGACTGCCTCTGGGGGAGGCCTGCCTACTCCCAACTCCTGCAGTCCGGCTCCTCTCTCGAGTACACGCACAAAAATACACTTTAAAAGAAAAAAAAAAAAAAAAAAAAAAAATCTGTGCATGTCCGCAATGACAAACACTTTCCAAAAACCTAGGGCCAGATTCACAAAAGGGATACGCCGTCGTATCCCTGTTTCTATCTATGCGACTGATTCATAGAACCAGTTACGCATAGATATCCCTAAGATCCGACAGGTGTAATAGTTTTACATTGTCGGATCTTAGGATGCAGTACCCCGGCCGCCGCTGGGGGGATTTCGCGTCGTAAACCAGCGTCGGGTATGCAAATTAGCAGTTACGGAGATCCACAAAATTCTTTCCCGTCGTTACGTCGCCGCAAGTGTTAGTTTGCCGTCGCAAGGATAGGGTACCTTTTACAAAGTGTAAACTTAGTACACCATGTAAAAGTATACCCATCTTTCCCGCGTCGCTTTTTTTTTTTTTTTTTTCCCGGCGCAAGTCTTTTTTACCTGTCGCGATTCACAAAACGTCAGCGCGTCGTAACTTCGCGCAAAGCACGTCGAAATTTGCGACGGGAGCATGCGCAGTACATCCGGCGCGGGAGCGCGCCTAATTTAAATGGGACTCGCCCCATTCGATTGGGCCCGCCTTGCGCCGGACGGATTTAGGATACACCGCCGCAAATTTCCAGGTAAGTGCTTTGTGGATCGGGCACTTAGCCAGAAAATTTGCGGCAGTGTAACCTAAATCGGTTACGTGACGCTGCGCCGCCTGGCTGTGAATCTGGCCCAATGAGCCTAGAATTATTTCTCTCACTCTGGAGTGCATGGCAATATGTAACGTGTCTTACAAGTGACCATTTTTGTACATAGGTGTACCCGACAAGTACATTGTGTGCAGGCTAAAAAAAATTTGGCCAGGTTTAAATGCTTGGGTGTAACTATTTTTTTTTACAAACATTTTATATCACACAGGGGATAAAAAGTCCCCCATGTGATATAATATTTTTAGGACAGGTTCTCTGTAAAGAGAAATCATGGGTCTTTTAAACCCTAGATGTCCCTCCATTGAAGCTAATGAATTGCAGATCGTACTCCACTAGCTTTTTCACTGGCCACAAGGACCAAAATAGATGAAACTAGAAACCGGAAGGGAATCTGACTGTCATGACTTCTCAGCTGGAAAACTTAAAGGTGAACTCCAGGCAAAAAAAAAAAAGTTTTCCCATGCAGTGGTGTCGTGCCCGCACTGCATGGGTTAACTGCTCATTTTGTCTAGGGGAGCACAGGACAGGACTGGTCCGGCACCGGCCCCCACGCTCCAGTTGTATTGAGTTGTGGATTGTTCCTGACGTCATCACACCCAGAGTAGGCTCCATACACCATGAACAGTCCATCGCTGGACCGTGGGAGGGAGCGATTTTCTGTTGGAATGAAGGATTGGGTGAGTATAAGCTTTCTCCCCACCCCTGGACAAAACAAGCAGCTGACCTATACAGTACAGACACTGTACAATTGCATGGGAAAACTTTTTTTTTTGCCTGGAGTTGGACATTAGGGGCCAGATCCACAGCCCCGCAGCGCAACGTAACTTAAGAGATTTAAGTTACACTGCCGCAAATTTCCTAAGTTAGGTATCGATCCACAACACAATTACCTGGAAATTTGCAGCAGTGTAACTCAAATCCACCCGGCGCAAGGCGTTCCTATTCTAATGGGGCGAGTCCCATTTAAATTAGGCGCGCTCCCGCGCCGGACGTACTGCGCATGCTTGTAACGCAAATTTCCCTACGTGCTTTGCGCGACGTGACGTCATTTTTTGATCGGCGCGGCGCGTAGTGTATTTCCGTATTCCCGTACGGCTTACGCAATCGACGTAAAATTTAAAAATTTGACGCGGGAAGGACGGCCATACTTTACACAGCAGTATGCCTGCTGTGTAAAAGTAGGGCTGCTTTACAAAAGTGTAACTAAGCGACGGGAAACTAACGTAGCGGCGACGTAACGAACGCGAAAAAGCTTTGAGGATCGACGTAACTCCTCATTAGCATACCCGACGCGTAATTTCGACGATGAATGCCCCCAGCGGCGGTCGCGGTACTGCATCTTAAGATCCGGCAGTGTAAAACTATTACACCTGCCGGATCTTCTGATCTCTTGGAAACTGATTCTGTGTATCAGTTCCAAAGATAGAAACAGGGATACGCAGGCGGAACAGCAGATCCGCCTGCGTATCTCTTTTGAGGATCTGGCCCTAGGTTCCTTGACTAAAAGTGGAGTTCCACCCAAAAGTGAAACTTCCGCTCATCGGATTCCTTCTTGCTCCGGTGCCACAATTGGCACCTTTCGGGGGGAGGGGGACAGGATACTTGTCTTTGACAGGTATCCTTTCCCACTTCTGGGAGTCCGGGCCGCGGCTGCGGGGCTCCCTCTTCCTCCCCTGGCCTAGTAGGAGAGAGGAGTGGACCTCGCGCATTCGCAGTATGGTTTCCGGCGTGAAGCTGAAAGGCTACACTGCCGGGTGCCCTTACCCGCAATGAAGGCGGCAGCACCCGATAGCTGCAAATATCAGCCACAGGTGCCGACATAGCTGGACTCCAGGACAGGTAAGTGCCCATTTATTAAAAGCCAGCAGCTGCAGTATGTGTAGCTGCTAGTTTTTTTTTTTTTTGGGGGGGCAGAACACCACTTTATGTTACCTGGCTGGCATGACCCCTCTTCTGGAGAATGTTAGTTATCTGACTGTTGTGACCTCTCCATTGGAGAATATTAGTTACCCCTGTCTTGACCTCTCAGTTGGAGAATGTTAGTTACCTGGCTAACATGCTAATCTAATGGCTGAAATACGTTTGAAGTTACTGACCTGGAACAAGCATAAGAATGAAGGAATGCTGACTGTTTTCTCACACTCATTTACTGCATGCTTGTTCTAGGTTAGGGAATAAAAAGTACTATACCCAGACACAGCCAGGCAACAAGAATTTTAAGAGGCAAGTAATGGCAGTCAGTAGTGCATAGAGTCACCAAAGGGAGCCTGCGTGCAACACATTTTAGGGCCCCTATTTAACTAATGTCCAGGTCAAACAGTTAGTCCTCCTGCACAGGGCCGCCATCAGGGGGGTACAGGCAGTACACCTGTAAGGGGCCCGGAGGTTATCAGGAGTCCGGATGGCAACCCTCTTTTTTTTTATTTACTTTTTATTAAAAAAAAAAAATGTAATATATTTTCATTTTATTTTTTATTAAAGGGCCAATTTCTTTTTCTTTTTTTTTAGAGGTCCGGAGGCCCCCAGGGCCCCAGATGGCAACCCCCTTTTTTTTTTTTTTTTTTTTATAAAAAAATATATTTTTTTAATATATTTTTATTTTATTTTTTATTAAAGGGCCAATTTCTTTTTCTTTTTTTTAGAGGTCCAGAGGCCCCCAGGGGCCCGGAGGCCCCCAGGGCCCCAGATGGCAACCCCCTTTTTTATTTTATTTATTTTTTATAAAAAAAAAAAATAGTTTAGTATATTTTTATTTTATTTTTTATTAAAGGGCCAATTTTTTTTTTTTATAGAGGTCTGGAGGTCCCCAGGGGCCCCAAGGGTTACTAAAGGGAATTTTTATATATATATATATATATATATATATATATATTTTTTATTTCTTTTTATTAAAGGGCCCAGAGGTCCCCAAAGCACCGGATGGCTACCCCCCTTTTTTATATATATATATTTCTTTATTTGTCCTTTTTTTTTTGTAAAGGCCCCCCCGCTTCTCAATTCGCCGCAGCCCCCCCCTTCTCAATTTCAGGCGGCAGCACCCCCCCCCTCGGTTCTCTGCTCCAGGGGGCCCATACCTGAAGCTGTGTAAGGGGCCCCATAATTGCTGATGGCGGCCCTGCTCCTGCACATGCGTGGCTGAGCCTGTCTAGTGTCAATGCCTTCATCTTTCCTCTGTCCAGGAAGCCCAGGCGCAGTGCACAGTCCCCCATAGACATGAATGGCTGTACTCTGGGTATATACTGGTGCTATTGTAAACATGAGCAGGTACATGCAAAAAATAGAAACTGTTCTATTTTTTACATACACCCGACCCGTACGCTATACTTGTTTATGATGGCACCAGCGTGTATACTATATGATTAGCCTAAATCTGAGTATAGCAGTACACAGCCATTCATGTCTATAGGAGGCCATACCCTGCACCTGACCTTCCTGGGCCAGGCTCCATACACCAGGAACAGTCCATCGCTGGACCGTGGGGGAGAGTGGTTTTCTGTTGGAATTAAGGATTGGGTGAGTATAAGCTTTGTTCTCACACCTGGACAAGACAAGCAGCTGACCTATGCAGTACAAGTGTGTGCAAGTGGTTTTAGGGTTCGTTCACACCAGCAATGTGGGGCTGCATTGTCCAACGCAAGAACAAGTCAATTTGCCTAATGTCCTGTTGTTTCAGTTCACACCAATGTGGTATGTGTGTGTGGAATAAAAAATAAAAAAAACGTAGGACGTGTTTAATTTTTGCACAGTGTTCAGTAGTGGTCAGCTTGGAATTTATAGAGGGCCTCAAGTGCGCCACTTCCACAGGGTCGCACAATAGCAGCATATTTACATGTATTGAGGTGCATTACATCAAGTTAGACAACACATTCAAAATGAAAAGGCTGTAGTGCCCCTCAACACCCAAAAATGTTGTCCCTGCTGTCATTTTTGCAGTGTACTGCAATGTGCACTGAATATACTGGAATGCAATAACCATAACCCCCAGCATTGGTTGCAGTGCAAGAATAATAACCCCCAGCATTGGCGCCAGTGGCAATAATAATAACCCCCAAAACTGGAGTCAGTGACAGTAATGATAATGCCCAACATAGGTATCTGTAGACGCAATAATAACCACAGAGATTATTATTATTGGGTGCAATAATAACTCCTGACATCGGTGTCAGTAGACACAAAAATAACCTCAAACATTGGTGTCAGTGGATGCAATAATAACACCCAACATTGGTGTCAGTGGATGCGATAATAACACCCAACATTGGTGTCAGTGGATGCAATAACACCCAACATTGGTGTCAGTGGATGCGATAACACCCAACATTGGTGTCAGTGGATGCGATAATAACACCCAAAATTGGTGTCAGTGGATGCAATAACACCCAACATTGGTGTCAGTGGATGTGATAATAACACCCAACATTGGTGTCAGTGGATGCAATAATAACACCCAACATTGGTGTCAGTAATTGTGATAATAACACTCAACATTGGTGTCAGTGGATGCAATAACACCCAACATTGGTGTCAGTGGATGCAATAACACCCAACATTGGTGTCAGTGGATGCAATAATAACACTCAACATTGGTGTCAGTGGATGCAATAATAACACCCAACATTGGTGTCAGTGGATGCAATAATAACACCCAGAAGTGGTTTCAGTGGCAGTGATAATAACCCCAGCATTGATGTCCATGAATGCAATAATAACCCCCAGCATTGATGTCAGTGAATCCAATAAAAAAACAGAATTGGCGTTGGCAGGGCCACTGATAGGGCAGTACAACCAGCCCTGTTGAACTGGGCCCGCCCCCATCAGTTACACAGCAGTGCCCAGGCAGCATTACAGTTTGTTACTGGATTAAAAAAAAATGATTTCTAAACTCCTCCCCCGCTCCTATTTTCTTATAGAGGGGGGTTATATCATATTCCTGGTCCCCATCAGGTCAACAGAGGGGCCCAGGAGGGGAGCGCAGTGAAGGGTCTTTATTTTTGGGGCGCATGTACATAATGCCGCACAGGGGCGAAATGACCATTCTGGCTCCCGGGCACTGCCCAAGGGCCCCATGCCACTAGGGGGCCCCATCAGGGTTGCCAGCCTCAGTAAAACCAGGGACAGCATGTAAAAATCTGTGTTTTTTTTTAAAATCCCAAGATTATCGCTGCCCCGCCTCTCCAGTACCTTTTCAGTGTGTGTATGTGTATTCTGTGTATATGTATACTGTGTGTGTATATTGTGTGTGTATACTGTGTGTGTATACTGTGTGGCCCCATAATCTATTGCCTGGGGGCCCCATAATCTCCTATTGCCAGGGGGGCCCATAATCTCCTATTGCATGCGGGCCCCATATTTTATTAGTTTGCCCCTTAATGCCGCCCCACTATTCTATTAGTCCCGGCTGGTAGAGTAATAGTTTAATTCTTCGTTTGGCTCCCGGCTAACAGGGAAGAGCAGGATGAGCGCGTGGTTGCAGTGGACACTGTGGGGCAGATCCTCAAAGAAATTACGCCGGCATATCTGTTGATACGCCGCGTAATTTCAAATTTTGCGCGTCGTATATTTGTTTTGGTATCCACCAAACAAGATACGACGGCATCTGTGATAGTACGTCGTCGGATCTAAGATGCAATTTTCCGGCGGCCGCTGGGTGGCGCTCATGTCGTAATCCGCAGCGAGTATGCAAATTAGCTATTTCCGACGATCCACGAACGTACGAGCGGCCGTCGCATTCTTTTACGTCGTTTCCGTTCGGCTTTTTCCGGCGTATAGTTAAAGCTGCTATCTGGTGGCGTACTCCATGTTAAGTATGGCCGTCGTTCCCGCGTATAATTTTCTTTGTTTGCATAAGTCGTCCGTGAATGGGGCTGGACGGCATTTACGTTCACGCCGAAAACAATGACGTCCTTGCGACGTCATTTGGAGCAATGCACCATGGGAGTTTTGATGGACGGGGCATGCGCAGTTCGTTCGGCGCGGGGACGCGCTTCATTTAAATGAAACACGCCCCCTACTCACCGCATTTGAATTCCGCGCCCTTACGCCGCGAGAGATACACTACGCCGCCGTAACTTACAGCGCAAATTCTTTCTGGACTCAAACCAAAGCCAGGTAAGTTACGGCGGCGTAGCGTATCTCAGATACGCTGCGCCGGTGCAGATCTTTGTGGATCTGCCCCCGAGTGTGGGGAATAGAGCAGAGAATCCTCACTGTGTCCCATTATGTATCTCACAGCACAGCAGATTATCAGCATTACAAAAATCACACAGGCAGCACAGTAAGCAGGTGCTCTATCATGGCTCTATCATGGCTCTATGATGTCACATTGCTTTTGGGTGCAGACTTATGCTTGTGCTGTGTTACAGTCTGTTATAGTAAAGCCATAAGCTAACAAAGTCAGCACCCAACAGCCATGTGACACAGAGCCATGATAGAGCCATGATAGAACACCTGCTTACTGTGCTGCCTGTGTGATTATCATAATGCTGATGATCATAAACGGTTTACTGCCCCCAAACCAATCCCCTTTTAACTGCTTCCTGTCCAGTGACGTGCCAGTACATCGTTGGATTGGAAGGGTGATATCTCAATCATTGCTACAGCAAGATATCATTTTTTAGCCCCAGCGATTCTGCACAAAGTAAAAGTAATCCTAGTGGCTAAGAAGCCACTGGATTACTATTACAGGCAATGGAAGGGGGTTCCACCACCACCTTTACTGCCTTTAACCACTTGCTTACTGGGCACATAAACCCCCTTTGTTCCCAGGCGAATTTTCAGCTTACGGCACTGCGTCGCTTTAACTGACATTTGCGCGGTCGTGCGACGTGGCTCCCAAACAAAATTGACGTCCTTTTTTCCCCACAAATAGAGCTTTATTTTGGTGGTATTTGATCACCTCTGCGGTTTTTATTTTTTGCGCTATAAACAAAAAAAAATATATATATATATTTTTTACTTGTTGCTATAATAAATATCTCAATTTTTTTTTTAAAAAAAATATATTTTTCTCAGTTAAGGCCGATACGTATTTTTCGACGTATTTTTGTAAAAAATAAAAAAAAATCGCAATAAGCGACTGGTTTGTGCAAAAGTTATAGCGCCTACAAAAAAGGGGACAGAATTATGATTTTTTAATTATTTTTTTTTACTAGTAATGGCGGCGATCTGCGATTTTTATTGGGACTGCGATATTGCGACGGACGTATCGGACACTTTTGACACAAATTTGGTGCCATTCACATTTATACAGCGATCAGTGCTATAAAAATGCACTAATTACTGTATAAATGTGACTGGCAGGGAAGGGGCTAACACTAGGGGGTGAGGAAGGGGTTAAATGTGTATCCTAAGTGTGTTCTAACTGTGTGGGGGGAGGGGGGTGACTGGGGGAGGTGACCGATGCTGTGTCCCTATGTACAAGAGACACAGATCAGTCTCCTCTCCTCTGACAGCACGTGGAGCTCTGTGTTTACACACAGAGCTCCACGTCCCTGCTGTCTTACCGACGATCGCGTGTACCCGGCGCACATCACTGCCGCCAGGTACACGCATCGGCTTCCCAGCTATGCGCCGGGACAGTGTTTACCCACTGCGCGCCCCCCAGTGGCGCGCGCTGGTAATGCTTTCAAATGACGTCCAAAGACGTCCAGTTGGCACCTGAGAGCCGCGCTGTTTACGTCTTTTGTCAATAGCGCGGGTTTGAAGTGGTTAAGATGTGACCAGCAGCAGGGCCGATCCTCCCTATAGGCTCACTCGCCTAGGGCTCCGCAAAGCTGCGGAGGGCCCCCAAATTACTAGAGGCCCCGTCTGATGAGAAGTCACTTTCGGCCTCTCACTCTCAGAACACCTGCAAAGAAACTAGAGAAGGGGGCGGAGTCCAGACCAGTCACCCTGCACAAGCAGACAGAGTAGCAGTGACAGGTCTTTATTACAGGGAGAAGGTCTCACACTGATCACAGATGTGGAGGAAATCTACAAATCACACAAAGAAGGGTCCAGTAAGGACACACATGGTGGATATATAATGCACACACTGTTGTCTTATCCTGGAGTTCAGCTTTAGGAAGAACACACACTTGATTCGAATGTTCTTTGTGTAGAAGCAGAGTTCAGTGTCACTGTATGTAATGCTGGAAGAGGAAAAGTTTGGAAGTTCCTGAGGAGGAATGTGTCCTGATCTGCGCCCTCTGGTGACCCCACACTGGGACTTCCCCTCTCCTCCTCACTGCCTTCCCACCCGCTGACATCTAGCGGCCGCTCTCAGTACTGCAGGAGGCGGCGCTGGGGGGAGTTCAGCGCTCACATTGAGCCGCCCGGTGGGACTGAAGTTGCCGGAGGAGCGAGAGAGGGAGGGAGATCCCGGGGCTGTGTGTGCGGGGCGGCGGGCAGAGGAATGACCGAGGAGCTGTGATCGGAGGAGTTGGCGGAGTCCGGCGCTGGAGGGAGAAGTGCGGAAAGTTTTACGGAGAAGTTGGAAGTTGTAGAGGAGAGTGGAGGAGACGGGAGATCGGAGGACGGGACAGGTAGAGGAGAGAGACCGGGGAGAGGAGGAGAGAGAGACCGGGGAGAGGAGGAGAGAGAGACCGGGGAGAGGAGGACATGTCCGGGCTTACCTCCATCTATATTACCTACATCACCTTCTACCTGTGATCACCTACCTTCCCATCCCACTACACAGGTGAGATCTCCTCCTACCTGTCTGATCATAGGACTCACTAATATATATATATTCTATATCTCATGTATTAATATTATAGCTAAAGGAAGATGGATCTATATATCTATATTATTAATACATGAGATATATATATAAAAATAACATAGCTGAAGGTACAATAGGCACTCTGAGGATTTCCAATGGAGGAAGGAAGGTGAAGACAATACAGTTGCCCTATTACACCTTGTCCTCATCATCCTCCATTGGAAGTAGTTTGAATGCCCATTCTACCAGGGGCGGACTGACCATTCGGGCACTGCCCGAGGGCCCCATGCCACTAGGGGGCCCCATCAGGGTTGCCAGCCTCAGTAAAACCAGGGACAGTATGTAAAAATCTGTGTTTTTTAAAAAAAATCCCCCGCCTCTCCCAGTACCTTTTCAGTGTGTGTATGTATACTGTGTGTGTATATTGTGTGTATACTGTATGTGTGTGTGTATACTGTGTGGCCCCATAATCTATTGGCCGGGGGCCCGATAATCTCTTATTGTCCGGGGGCCCGATAATCTCTTATTGCCCGGGGGCCCAATAACCCTCTTATTGCCCGGGGGCCCAATAACCCTCTTATTGCCCGGGGGCCCAATAACCCTCTTATTGCCCGGGGGCCCAATAACCCTCTTATTGCCCGGGGGCCCAATAACCCTCTTATTGCCCGGGGGCCCAATAAACTTGAATGGCATCCCAGTCTTAGTCCATAAGTAAGGGTGAGCTCCGGCGTGTTCGCACAGTCCACATGCAGAGCGCGCCAGGAAGTCGGCACCGCGATGCGTTAATCGCAGGCAGGGAGACATTTCCCGATCTCTGCAGGCGAGCATCGGGACAATGTCTCCCTGCCTGTGATTAGCGCAGCGCAGTGCCGACTTCCTGGCGGGCTCTGCACTTGGACTGTGCGAACGCGCCGGAGCTCATTCTTATCCATAGGGTTCAATGTTGAGTTGGCCCACCTTTTGCACCTATAACAGCTTCAGCTCTTCTAGGAAGGATGTCCACAAAGGTTTAGGAGTGTGTCTATGGGAATGTTTGACCCTTCTTCCAGAAGCGCATTTGTGAGGTCAGGTATTGATGTTGGATGAGAAGGCCTGGCTCGCAGTCTTCTCTCTAATTCATCCCAAGGGTGTGCTATCGGGTTGAGGTCAGGACCAGTCAAGTTCCTCCACCCAAAACTCACTCATCCATGTCTTTATGGACCTTGCTTTGTGCACTGGTCTTGGATTTGGGTTTGGTCCCTAAAGGGAACTTCTAAGGCCCCATACACACGACCGAGTTTCTCGGCAGAATTCAGCCAGAAACTCGATGGGAGCCGTATTCTGCCGAGAAAACTGGTCGTGTGTACACTTTTCGCCGAGTAAACCGTCGAGGTTCTCGTCGGGCCAAAAAGAGAACATGTTCTCTATTTCCTCGTTAGTCAATGGGGAAAGTTGGCTCGCCGAGATCCTCGGCGGCTTCACAAGGAACCTCGGACGTGTGTACGGGGCCTAAGGCTGCAGCATACCAAGACATTTTGGACAATTTCATGCTCCCAACTTTGTGGGAACAGTTTGGGGATGGCCCCCTCCTGTTCCAATATGACTGTGCACCAGTGTACAAAGCAAGGTCCATAAAGACATGGATGGGCGAGTTTGGGGTGGAGGAACTTGACTGACCTGCACAGAGTCCCGTCTTCAACACCTTTGGGATAGACTGCGAGCGGAATCAGTACCTGACCTCACAAATGCTCTTCTGGAAGAATGGTCAAACATTCCCATAGACACACTCCTAAACCTTGTGGACAGCCTTCCCAGAAGAGTTGAAGCTGTTATAGCTGCAAAGGGTGGGCCAACTCAATACTGAACCCTACAGACTAAGACTGGGTTGCCATTAAAGTTCATGTGTGTAAAAGCAGATGTCCCAATACTTTTGACAATGTAGTATATATTTATATGGTCAAATGGGCCCTCAAAGGACTTCTAGTGGAGGATGATGAAGACAGTAAAGTTACTTTATTAGGTCATAGGCCTAGAAAAGCAAAATTATTCTGTCTTCTTCCATTGGAAGTCCGTTGAGTGACTGCTCCTATTATTTTGATGTGTGATGCACCAAGGAATGTACATGTCATTGAGTGTTCTCTATAGTCCCATGGATAGCCTCCACACTCTGTGGGGTAAATGCTCTGGTGCCTACCTACCAAAAAAGTCATACAAACCCAGAAGAAGTATAGAGAACCTATAGAGTCTTGCAGCAGAGTTTTTTATTGTTAACGTTTCGATGGAGCTCAGTCCATGTTGTGAATGATGGACTGAGCCCCGTCAAAACACTGAGGGGGAAAAAAAAATAAAAACGCTGGCCTAGATTCAAGAAGCAATTGCGTCTGCGTAACCATAGTTACGCAGCGCAATTGCTTGTGCCGGCGTTACGAATGCTCCTGATTCAGGAACCTCGTTACGCCGACGGCAGCCTAAGAAATGACTGGCATAAGCCTCCTTATGCCCTCATATCTTAGGCTGCATTCTTACGTTGGCCGCTAGGGGGCGTTCCCGTTGTGGTCAGCGTATAGTATGCAAATTGCATACTAACGCCGATTCACAACCCTACGTGAGCCCTGCGTACGCAGTTTACGTACGTCGGGTTTCGCGTAAGGCTGCACATGCTAAAAGCAGGGGCAGCCAATGCTAAGGATACCCGTCGTTCCCGCGTCGCGAGGTTTAAATTTTACGTCGTTTGCATAAGTGAATCGTGAATGGCGCTGGACACCATTCACGTTCACTTTGCAGCAAATGACGTCCTTGCGACGTCATTTACCGCAATGCACGTCGGGAAAGTTTCCCGACGGAGCATGCGCTCTACGCTCGGCGCAGGAACGTGCCTAATTTAAATGATTCCTGCCCCCTACGGGATCATTTACATTAGGCGCCCTTACGCAGGGCATTTTTGAGGAGCGCCCACGCAAATTACGTGGCTACTGCTTCATGAATGAAGCGTAGCCAAATAATTTGCGTAGGCGCAGGGTAAAAAGGGTACACTGCGCCTCCGTAAGGAGCGCGCAGCTGTACCTGAATCTACCCCACTGTTGCTTTGCTGCTTCCTCTATGCTGCAAAACCTGCGGGTACCTCTATACTTGTTTTGGAGAGAGAGATATATACAGGGCCGATCCGCCCTATAGGCTCACTATGCAAGCTGCTTAGGGCCCCGCAAAGCGGCGGAGGGCCCCCCAAATCACTAGAGGCCCCGTCTGGTGAGAAGTAATTTTCGGCCCCTCGCCCCGCTTTTCAACTTGCTGGCTGCATGGGAGAAGAGTTAAGAAGACGGCACCCTCCGCTTCTTACTTGTAAGATGTCATTTCTGACCGCAGAACCCAAAACTGATCCAGAGAAAGGCAAGCAAGTCCTCCGAGTGTCTTCTCAACCTTTGGTTGTGTTATTTTTGCGTGTGGAGCACCAAGGCATGTTCACGGGATTGAGTGCTGTATGTGGATATATATATATATCTATCCAAAGGTAGAGTTGGCACGCAAAAGACTTCCAACAGAGAATGATGCAGGCAAAGTTGCTTTATTACACCTGTGGCATAGTAAAGCAACTTTGTCTTCTTCATCCACCTTAGGAACTCATTTGAGTACCTACTATAACTTTCGCTATGTTATTTCTATGTTGGCGAACCAAGGACTGTACATGGGATCGATTTGTTGATAGCGCTCTTCTATTTTCCTTCAGGGTGATGGGTACATCTGTGTTCTGGGCAGTCTGATGCCAATCAACTGTAATGTGCAGAGAAGACTAGAAATGGTCAATGTAGAGCTGCATACACACCATTGTGGTCCTCAGACAATTCCATCGTTATTCCAGCTGGAAGATGTAGGGTGGGAAATTAGGCAGGTTCATAGGCACATGTATAATTGGCAGAGACGTGTCTGGAGTCTTCTGCAGATACTCCGTGTATATATTCCATGTCATATGTTTGACTCCCAACAAGTGAATAAAATCTGGGGTGGTGTGGTAATGGGGCTACATTGGTATGTATGCAGGCCTGGTGCTTTCATTGTAACCCGTGTAAGAATTCCACATCTTATGACATATTACCAGATCTGGGGCATTTCCAGCCAAGATGGAATGGCATTGAATGGTCTCGATTTTCTTGGTTATGGACAATATTCAGGTGCCAACACACTTGGTGCAAAATGCAGTAACTTGTAGCAACTAATCTCACTCCTCAGTTGACTTGATTGGACCTTTTTGGTCTCCATGGAAACAAATGAAAGAGATTAAATTGTTCTGAATTCCGGCATATAGCCATCGTACTGATTAAAATAAAAATGTACTTTTTTTGCTTTTAGTGCTGTTAACCACACAGTATTTTCAGTGGTTTTGTTCAGCATATCCTATTAGTCTTAGCGGGGGGGATTCATGAACGGCACAGATTGTCCTGAATGTTATTTTCGGAATAAGTCTCAACAAGTCCATGTCAGGACTGAATGATGATAATGTAAGCTCGTAGGGTCTGTATGGAAAGTAAATCTTCACAAAGGGAAAAAAAATGCGGTTGCTGTAAATATGCCACAAAATATGGTGTGTACTTACCGTGTCATAATACAAAAAAAAAACATAGTCCTAAAATGCACCGCCAGATTAACGGCAGTCATACAAAGTTAATAGGATGGGTGATTGTCTAATGTGGTCAACTGGTTAAAGATTCCTTACATTGAAAAAAGTGACAGATCTGTTCCATCCATGTAAAGATTTCCCAAAAGCTGGAAAATGTGCACGTTGTCGGGAGAAAAGGAAGCCCCACTCCTACTAAAGCCCCTACCCCCCCCCCCCCAAAAAAAAATTACATGCCAAATGTGAGGGAGCGAGGAGTGGATTAAGCGGAAGTTCCACTTTTGGGTGGAACTCCACTTTAACTGGACTTTTAAAAACTTGCACACAGAGGCGGCTCTCTAGGCAAATTAGGTGGTCGCCTAATTTGCCTGTGATCAATACTAATGTTGGCGTCATCGCATCTCTCTATTACCCCTCTCTCCCCCCCTCTTGCATTGGCTGAATATGTCTGATGGGTGAGGAGGGTGCCCTGGAAGTGGTGCTGATCACAGTGTGCTAGATCCGTGCATTTTCTGCAGCCATTTTTCTTGCTTGCATTATTATGCCCATAATGGGCATAAGTGGGGCCTCATGTCTAGGTTTTGCCTAAGGCCTCACAAAGCCAAGAGCCGCCGCTGCTTACACTTATCTGCATGCTGGAAAACGTCTGCCTTTTGTTTGAGCCTGTAATTATTTCTATAGTGATCATCATTCGGGAGGCTGTACATGGTGGTTACATAGTCAAGGCAGATGAGTGTTGTAGACGTGATCTGTGGGCTAAGAAAGCATGTGATGGTTGCCGGTGGTGGCAGGAATTAACCTCTGCGTGCTTACAGCCGAGAACTAAGTAATTTATCATTTCTTGTATAGTTAAACATCTGACCTTCACGGGTGGCTGTGCACAGTAGTTGCCTGTGTCTTGTTTAATCTTCAGGTAGCAGTAATGGATTTCTATACAGGTAGCTAGGGGGTATGTATTTAATGCATGCCAGGAGGGGGGTGTTTCTCTGGATAATTGCACTTAATGATATTTTGTTTCTGCTCCATTATGTGGCGTATCTAACAGTTTCTTTGCTGAAGTTAACCCCGGCCGTGTACAGCTGACCCCCTGCTAGAAAGTGGCTAATAGGCCGTCACAGGTTAATTGCTGCAAGATGTCAGTCACTGTGCCTTCAGGTATCTGTAAAGTGTGAGATTTCTCTGTCTTATCCCAGCTGTGGAAAACGGGGAGATTCCTGGAATTCCTCTGTGCCTCTTATGCCTAGTAGGCAGTTCATATTTTTTTTTTTGAAGATTTAAGTGCCCTATTTAAGCACTTGAAAGGAAACCTCAAGATTTTCACATTAAATGCATGTGGATTGATAGCTGAGCGGTGCAATTGTTGGATTAGAACTAAGAAGTTTCAAATTACTAACCGGTAATTTAGTGTACCTGTCAACCTGACACGGTGAAGGTAGCAAGTATGGCCGTCCAGTGGCTGCTAATGAGACTGACGTGAAAATTGGATTTGTTAAAATTGTGTCAGAAAATACCGTATTTATCGGGGTATTGCATGCTGAGCCTGCCCGACTATACACAAGTGTACTGCGCTCGGTATATGCCGGCGCAGTGTTCAAACTCGGCGTTTGTGTGCGCGGTATACGCCGATAAATACGGTAAACAAAATAAAAATATTGCGATAGTGATCTATCTATCTAATCGCATATAAGCTGAGTTTTTTTCAGCAAATTTTTTTTTTTTGTGCTCTGAAAATGCCCCCCTCAGCTTATACTCGAGTCACCTTTTTGCGTCTGACTTTGGGGACCCGGTACCGGCCAGCCATAGGTCCCCTGGACCCAAAACTTGGCACACATGTAGCCCTCTACAAGTGTGCAATGTTTGTTGTCGGGGGGGACCTACGACCGGGGAGCACCATTTATTATTATTTTTTTTTTTAAAGCCGGGCACCCCTTCTATAGACTCCCATGTTAAACGGTCATTTCTCCAGTGATTTTGGGGACCCGGTACGGGCCGGTCGTAGGTCCCCTGGACCCCAAACTTGGCACACATATAGCCCCACTCTTGCAAAGTTTGTTGTCTAGGGGACCTACGGCCGGGGAGCACCGATTTATTTTTTTCAAAGCCAGGCACCCCTTCCAAAGACTCCCATGTTAAACGTCAACCAAGGCATGGGCACAGTGAGGCATGCAGATGGACACCCTAGGCTTATACTCAAGAATTTTTTTTGATGGTAAAATTAGGTGCCTCGGCTTATATTCGGGTCGGCTTATACTCGAGTATATACGGGGGGTGTGTGTGTGTGTGTGTATATGTATATGTATATGTATATGTGTGTGTGTGTATATATATATATATATATATATATATATATATATATATATATATATATATATATATATATATATATATATATATATATATATATATATATATATATATATATATATATATATTAAAGAGATATATAGAGAGATATATATATATATATATTAAAGAGATATATAGAGAGATAGTTGGCGCATTCAGAAAAAAAAAACTCCTTTTAATTATTTTCCTGTTTGTACAGAATTAAAGTTTGCTACGCAGCCTATTGTTTTAGGTTGGCTGTTGTTCGCTTAGGCTGGGTACGCACGGGCCAAAAATTGTACAAAAGCAGTCTGTTCGGCAGGAACCAGCTGACTTTTAGCCAGTGTGTACAGTTTCTCGTCCAACAGTCCAAAGCCAATCTCACGAAAACTAGCATTGAAATCGGAGTGAGCACTGATTCTGTACTTGCCTAAATCTCCTGCCACTGAGTCTGGCGGCAACCATTTTAACTGTGGGCAACTGAAGCTGCTGCCTGTTCACTTCCTGGATTTACACCGAGGCACACCTCCAGCTCTCATTGGCCCTCTTATGACTTATCCCCTCCCTTCCTGGCAAACTCTCGTGGGAGAGCTGTGCACAATGTCATAAGCCTAGGCTAATGACCAGACAAGAAACAGGATGTGGGCTGTATAAGGTATTTACTGGCAGTTTTTTAAAGCCAGCAGCTACAAATACTGCAGCTGCTGACTTTTAATAAATGGACACTTACCTGTCAAGCGCACCCACGATGTCGGCAGCCGAGGCCGAGCTACTTCTCGTCTCTCGGGTGCCCCCGCGCCGCCATCCTCGGTGAGGGAATCGGGAAGTGAAGCATTGCGGCTTCACTGCTTGATTCCCTACTGCGCAAGGAGTAAAGCGACGCATGGTTACTGGTCCCTGCTGTCTCCTGGGACCAGTGTGTTTCCCAGAAGACAGCGGGGGGGTGATACAAAGGGTCATGACTCCCGTGGCAGTCTATTCTCGGAAGTGGGTGCAAATACCTGTATTATGCTGTGGGCAGACAATTGCTTGGCAGGAGGGATTCCCCTTTCGGCACTGTCTTTGTTGCTGGGGGAATCGTGCAAATTTATTTTCTGCAACCTGTGGTTGTTTTTGCGCGCAGGAGGCGTTTGTTTTGGCGACTGCATCTGTTCCATGCATGCAGTCAGCCTATGGTGGTGGATTCCGACGCAGTGGCGGCACGTCAACATTTGACAACTGCGCACGAGCATGGCTCTGAATGCTCACTTTTTTTTCTTCTGAAATTGGAATCGTTTTGTTATGTGGACAGTTAACTTTCCAATGGTACACAGTGGGGTTCCTCCTTTAATTGTAAACACATTTATTAGTGCCTGCAGACATTTGGTTTGCTCATGGCCTCTCTGTCTCATGAAGTTTTTTTTTCTAATCGCAAACTTTAAAAGCGTGATTTGGTTCTGGCACGCTACATTGTCCGGCATCGCTCGATGAGTCATAAAACAATATTTTATAGCAAGTGATATTTTCCATGGGAACCTCGGCCAGATGTGGGAGTGGATGTGCCTTATCATGCTCTCCACACATATTAAACTGACGTTTTGACAGATGAAGGAAGCAATAAATGTCAGAGTGCCGGTTAGGTGTCTTTACCTGAATTCATGCGTGATCACTGGAAGAGGTGAGAGCAGTGCAGGTTGGTCATGTTCTTTGCAGGAAATTGCTGTTAGTTCTAGCTTTAAATAAAAAACATGCTTTCAATAACAATCTTTTCATAAGACTATATGTGCCTTGAGGCCTGATTCACACTTTTGCAGGTTGCAGGTGCATTTTGTGTTTTTCAATGCCCATCTTTAACCACTTGCCGACCGTCAAATGGCGGCTGGGCGGTGCGGCTCCTGTTCTGGCTGGGCGTCATGACGTCCTCGGCTCCCAGGACCCCTAGGGGGCGTACGCACGCCGCGTCACTCGGGAACAGATGCGCGGCTGCGATGTCCGCCGGGTACCCGCGATTGCCGGTTATGAGAGCAACAACACCGATCAGTCTCCTCCCCTTGTGCGTCCCCTCCCCCTACAGTTAGAATCACTCCCTAGCTAACACATTTAGCTCCTAGTGTTAACCCCTTCCCTGCCAGTAACATTTATACAGTAATCGGCGCATATTTTTACCACTGATCTGTATAAATGTGAATGGTGTCAAGTGTCCGATATGTCCGCCGCAATATCGTAGTCACGATAAAAAAACAGATCGCCGCCATTACTAGTAAAAAAATTATAAAAATGCCATAATTCTATCCCCTATTTTGTAGACCCTATAACTTTTACGCAAACAAATCAATATACACTTATTGCATTTTTTTTTACTATCGGCCTAAACCGAGGAAAACAATTAAATAACATTTTTGGGGGGATATTATAGCAAAAAGTAAAAAATACTGTGTTTTTTTTTTTTTTTTTTTTTAAACTTGTCACTCCTCTTTTGTTTATAGCACAATAAATACAACCCGCAGAGGTGATCCAATACCACCAAAAGAAAGCTCTATTTATGGGGAAAAATTTATTTGGGTACAGTGTTGCATGACCACGCAATTGTCATTCAAAGTGTGACAGTTATAAAAGCTGAAAAATGGCCTGGGCAGGAAGGGGGTTTAAGTGCCCTGTATTGAGGTGGTTAAACAATTGAAGTCTATGGAACCAAAAACAAACCCTTGTATGTGATGTCATCAGCTCCAGCAGACCAGAGCCGTCACTCAAGTCAGTTGAGCAGCCGTTCTCAATTTTCTTACTGTAGAGGACGCTTACTATAAATCATATATTTAACTCTTAAGACATCCACGCGATCAGGGTAAAAATAAAAAGTTGTGTACCTAAGTCATCCATATCTTCAGCGAATAATAATAACAAACAAATAATTAATATGGCCAAAGAAAACCCAAATAACTGAGATGTTAAAATTTTTAGTGAATTCTTGCATTCATGGACCATGCAGGCAAGAGATGAATATGCTGCTGTTCTCTCCTCCAGGATCCCCTCTCAACCTCTGGAGAGACCCCAGGGTATCATGGAACCCTGGTTGAGAGAGGCTGCTCTAACGTATTTCACTTTGCTCTTAACATTTGGTGGTTTGGTAGAGGTGGGAAAGGCTTCCCTGAAGTGATGAGTTTCAAGGATTGCCTAAAGGCTGACAGCATAGCAGATAATTGTACAGGTTGGGGCAGGGAGTTCCAGAAGATGGGAGAGGCTTAGAAGCCCTGGTGGTGCATTGGGATCTATAGAGAGCAGGAGGTTTTGAGAGGTGGTGATGAGTATGGCTTGGTTGATATTTTGAGATGAGGTTGGTGATATTTTAGCATTTATTTTTAAAAATGTGTTTTTTTTATTATTTTTTTTATTAGATATGTAATTAAGCTCTCATTCACACATGCAGCCAGTGATGGACAAAGCAGACAGTTAAGCCGTGGTTTCACCAAACTACCTCCGGCCCCTTACTGCCCACCTAAAGGACATTCAGCCATTAAATGCTGTAAAAGTGCCACAGCTGCCATGCTCTGCTTCTTGGCAAAAATTAAACTCCCTTTTACGTTCGGTGGGTAGTACTGCCCTCGAACCCATTCAGTGTTAAAATATGCGGTGAGGATTGCTTTTCAGAGGGGCAGCAAGGGCTGCCATGCATCTTAATGAGGCCTTATATGTGTATATGTGTCAGCATAATTTGCAAAGCTACAAAAATTATCCCCCTTTAAATAAAGTAATGCAGTCTGTTGTTCATTTCTTGGTATTTTTTTCTTTATAGAGTGATATGAATAGGCCAAAGCCCTGGGCCTAAATCAAACTTTACTACTCTCTACCTAGGGTTTTTCACAAGACTCGGTGAGAGCATACAAGAATGCTGGGGTTTATGGGAGGTTTGGTTGTCTCACATTGCTTGGGGTTAGGCCAAACCCTCAAATCCATAATCGTATTAATACCACAGCTGGAAAAGTGGTCCTCGGGCTAAAACATTCATGATAATGTAGGTCAATGCTCTGGATTATTGATGTCCCCAAGACTAAAATCCAAGCCTAATTTAGTACTTCCAGCTAAACCACTCCTGTCCAGTACATCCTGTCCTGGATGTATTGTTCCATATAACTCACATGAAACCACGACTTGTAGAAATTTATAAAGGAAGCAATTCAATTAGACAAATTGGAGGGCATGTGCCAAGTGTATTTACCCAAAGAAACCAAGCAACGGGTTACTAAAGTTGGCCGAAGCTGACAAAGGCAATGATCACCAGAATTGTGGAACAGTTTTCACACAAGATATCAGTCCTTAAAGCGGGGGTTCACCCTAAAAAAAAGGGTGCGCGAGCTACAGTATGCCTTTTATTTTATTCTTTTGCGCCGTACTCACAGTTTAATCCCGTAGTTAAGTTTCAGACTCCCCGCGAGGAGTAGGCGTTCCTATGCAGAGGGGAACATGATTGACGGCCGGCTATGGCGCGTCACGCATCCCGAAAATAGCCAAAATAGGACTTGGCTCTTTACGGCGCCTGCGCAGTCAGCTCCTAGTCTGTGCGCAGGCCCCGAATAGCGCCGTGAAGAGCCGAGTCCTACTCCTGCTATTTTCGGGAAGCGTGACGCGCCATAGCCGGCTGTCAATCATGTTCCCCTCTGCATAGGAACGCCCATTCCCGGCGGGAAGTCTGAAACTTAACTACGGGATTAAACTGTGAGTACGGCGCAAAAAATAAAGGCATACTGTAGCTCGCGCTAGTATGCTGGATTTCATGGTAGAAACTTGTTTTTTAGGGTGAACCACCGCTTTAAAGGGGTTGTAAAGGTTTATTTAAAAAAAAAATGTAAATAACGAACATGTCATACTTGCTTCCACTGTGCAGTTCATTCACCATGTAGGTTTGGGAGATATTTACAGCACCTACAGGTAAGTCTTAATCTAGGCTTACCTGTAGGCGAACGTGTGTTGTATAGGTTTACAACCACTTTAAGAGCTTTGTTGTGTCATTGGTTAGAAAGAGACGTATTTTGGAGATGTTGCGGGGGTTGAGGCGGCAAGATTTGGACAGTAATTGGATGTGGGGCTTAAAGGAGAGTTCAGAGTTCAGGACGACTACTAGGACCTTGGCATGTGGGATGGGCTGATAAGGATGTAAGCGGACCTGACTGCCATCCGATTCGTCAGATGGGGAATGGATTCCCATCCATCTGTTTTTATCGGATGTCTGACCGCTGACACCCGAAAACAGGCAGGTGGACCCAATCAGTCTGCTAGTGTAAAAGAGACCAAAAGGCGGCCATTTTTTATTTTGCTTTGCTATGTGGGCAAAACAAAGGTTCACTCTAAGCTATGCTTCTGACCTCTGTGTGGCCTTGATCCAAGCAAGATGTCTTTATCTTGGAGCGTATGTGGTTTTGTAGAAGGTATCACATGATGGCTTCTGTGCGTCACTAAAATAATCTTGTCAGGAGCGGTGATGTGTTTGATGCAATTAGGCCTAATCATATTTCGTTGGGCATGATTCCTCTTATATGTGACTAAAATGGGAACTGCTCCTCTTGTAATTTCAGCTTTGTCACAATGTCTAACGTGCCAACAGACCGTCTCTTGGAGTCTAGATACGACTAACCTTTTTTTGTAGAACATTTTCTTTTCCCACATTCTATGACAAGCTGGGAACATGGAATGTAAAGCTGATAAAGCGGAGCTACTATGTTTCTGAGGCTGACCTCCTCCCATGTTCTCCTTTATCTCTCTGCCTGTTTGGATAGTGAAAGACCTTTTGCAGCTTTCCACAAAGCTGTCACAGAAACATTCATTCATTATATTGCGGAACTTTCCTATTCTGATTCAGCACTTGTCTAGCAGTGAAGAACAGGCACTCATTTTAGTTTTGGTTTTTCATTTTGCTTGTCTTTCAAAGGATGCCCAATTGATGACTCGTGTTCAGGGTCTTGAATATTTTTCCTTAGTCCTTGGCAACAAGTCAGAACTTATCTCTCTTCGTTTTTATGCCTCGTACACATGACAGCTTTTGGCCTGGAAAACCGGCCGTGTCCATGCTCCATCTAATTTTTCCTGACAGGAAAACCGGCGGGAAAAATGAGAACACATTCTCGGCGGTTTTTAAGTCGGCAGTTTACCTATGGGGAAAACCTGCGGTGGAGCATACACACGGCCGGGTTTCCCGACCAAAGCTCTCATGGCAGTTTTCCTCATGTGAAAACCGACCGTGTGTAGGGGGGAAAAAGCTACCAAGCAGGTTCTCTGTTTTCCCGCTGGGAAAACCGATCGTGGGTACAAGGCATTAGACTAGCCATTCATGCATAGATTTCTCCATACATGTTAAACAGCGTGGATGGAGAAATCTCTGCCACTGTATCTTTTAAATGGCCACAACACCCCTGCTTGGGTGCTCAAACCGTGACTGCATCTTATAGGACGCAGTTACTGTTCGGCTCACAATTTTGACCTGGTTCCTTAAATTTTTCAATTGAAATTTGTCATGCTAATGGGGTCACCTCAGATCTGAGCCATGTATGGTCAGCTTTAAAGTTTTTGTTACCCCAACTCTTCATATTCCTGATATGTGCTCGCTGTACCATATACTTGTAGGAGAAAGTATCCTGTTCTCTTTGTATTGTTTCCTTTGTGTAAAATCCCTGGTGTTCCTGCCAGACCCTCTGCTTTCCTATTAAAGCGGAAGTAAACTGCACTTTATTTTTTATTAACCCTGCAAGACAATTGCATAATGTGCTAGTATGCATTGCACATTATGAAACGGTTACCTGAGAAGGAAGCCTTCCAGCGGCACACTGGGCACTGACCGGGCTTCCATCTTCACCCAGTCTTGCTTCTGGCCGTGTGACTGCGCTGCAATCGCATCACTCCTGCGCCACGGCACGGAGCTCTGAAGGGATGGCACATTTAGGGATGTGCAGGTTTAGGAGATATTCACAAGTAAAAAAAAAAAAGTGTGTTGTTGTTTCTCCTCTCCCAGCTATTGTATGCAGCTGAGAACAGAAGGAATGTGATCACTAATAAGAAAGGGGGGAAAATGCATTTTATATTGTGTGTATTTTTATATATATATATATATATATATATATATATATATATATATATATATATATATATATATATATATATATATATATATATATATATATATATATATATATATATATATATATATATATATATATATATATATATATATATATATATAATGCTTTGTCTTCAATTTCTATTTTAAGTTGAATGGATTGTTTTTAAAGTGGTTGTAAACCCCCTCTGCCAAGTTGCACCTAAATTAAGGCTTACCTGTAGGTGTTTGCAATATTTCCTAAACCTACACAGGTTTATATTTGCCAAAAAGAATACACCATTGTCTACGGCGCAGACGCACAGGGAATGCCGGTTTTCTCAATGGGATTTGACGGCTCATTATGGCTTTGTCTTGCAGGTTTTTTTTATTTTTTATCTATTTTTGGGTTAACAGTTCATATTGGTATGCTGTGCCAGATCGCATGTGATTCGCACTGCAGTGCAAATCGCATGCGATGTTCGTGCAATGTTATTTCAGCCATACAGATAGTAGGGCTGAAATCGCATAGCATTCGGACTAAACTCGCACATGACCCTTTTTCTGGTCCACACCAGAATTGGATTGCGTTGGTGTTCACACCTATGCGATCTGCTTCATGTCCGAACTGACAGTTTGCAGTGCGATATGCGAGCTGAAATAGGGGTGCCATTTGCCGCGGTGAGTCGGGTACGATGCGGGAACCCCACAGTGGATTTGCAGGGTTCTCGCATCACACTAGTGTGAACCCAGCTACAAGGTGATCGCTTTGAGGTCAGTCAACTGAAATCTGGTTATTATACTTTAAAGTCGATGTAAACCCGTTTTTTTTTTTTTTTTATTAAGGCTTGCACCTTGTACAGTATATAATTTCATATCATCTGTGCTCAGTCTTGCCACAAAAAGTTAATCCAGCTCTGAGCAGTCCTCCTTATCTTTTTTTTTTTTTTTTTTCCAGTAAATAAAAAATTGGAGAGCTACATGTGACCCATAAACACCAGCTTGACATGAATGTAAAAACAAGCAAACGATTCTTCTGAAGTTTGAGACCTATGATGGGTTGAAAAATTACGAATCATCTGGTGTTCACTACACTTCGCAGACTTCGTAGGCCTTCGATAGCGCGTCACGGCTTCCTCGCGGTGTGTGGATACACTGATAGTAGTGTGCCACCGTCCCAATAATGTTTAGAAAGAAGAAATTGAAACTAAAAAAAATTACTTTGTAGGCACCCACAGAATATGTAGAATTGAAGTCTTTAATTGGATAAAGTTAAAATCATTGTGTACAAACACATTAAAACACAATGTTCAATGACCCCCAAAGACTCTGATAACACCTCCAAATTCAGCAAACCTTTTCTGTAACCTCATATTCAGACTCAACGTCAATTATTCCAATTTGGATGCTGTTATTGGTTACCTCTATCACTGCACCAATTTGGTTATAATATGTCTATAATTTGGAGGTGTTATCGGAGTCTTTGGGGTCATTGAACATTATAATGTGTTTTTAATGTGTGTTTGTACACAGCGATTTTAACTTTATCCAGTTAAAAACTTTATTACATATATTATGTGTGTGCCTACAAAGTCAATTTTTCTAGTTTCAGTTTATGCCTGCTATAGAGCTTGTAGTTGATTTTTGGTATGATAGATACAACCAACACACTAGGGCTGCAACTAACGATTATTTTGATAATCAATTAGTTGGCCGATTATTGTTTCGATTAATTGAATAATCGGTTAATAACCTTAAAAAAAAAAAAAAAAAAAAATACTGCGATTTGCATTTTTTTTGCCCAATTTGTTGTTGGGCAAATTATAAAACACAAATTGCCACAAAAATGTTTTTGCATTAAAAAAAAAAGTTCTTGCCCTTTCCAAATACACAGCAGCTGAAAAAGCTGTGACCCAGGCCTGATGCCGCGTACACACGATCATTTTTCGGCATGAAAAAAAAACGACGTTTTTAAAAACGTCATTTAAAATGATCGTGTGTGGGCTACACATCATTTTTCAGCTTCTGAAAAACGACAAAAATGTTTTTCGAACATGTTGCATTTTTTAAAGTCGTTTTAAAAAATTTAGTTTTTCGGGTTGTAAAAAATGCTCGTGTGTGGGCAAAAACAAAGTTTTAAACCCACGCATGCTCAGAAGCAAGTTATGAGACGGGAGCGCTCGTTCTGGTAAAACTACCATTCATAATGGAGTAAGCACATTTATCACGCTGTAACAGACAGAAAATCGCGAATCGTTTTTACTAACACGGAATCGGCTAAAAGCAGCCCAAAGGCGAATAGAACTTCCCCTTTAGAGTGCCGTCGTACGTGTTGTACGTCACCGCGCTTTGTTCATCATTTTTTTTAAAATGATGGTGTGTGGGCAATGTCGTTTTTAATGATGAAGTTGGAAAAACTTTGTTTTTTGGACATGCTGAAAAACAAGGTTTTTTTTCATGCCGAAAAATGATCATGTGTACGCGGCATGAGATGTTTAGTAACACAATGGGTTTAAAAAAATGAAAATTAGTACAAAAAGAGGAAATAATCGCTACTGTAAGGGGTTAATTTTTTACTGTGGGACAGTGAAAGTAATATTTACAGTAGAGATTTGCTATTTTTGTACTATAAAGGTCTATTTTTTTTTTTTTTTTTTAACCCCATTATGTTAATGGCTGATTAATCGATTTATGAAAATGGTAATCGATTACCATTTTCATGATCGATTAGTTGTCGATTAATCGATTAGTTGTTTCGGCCCTACAACACACACACACACACACACACACACACACACACACACACACACACACACACACACCTTATATATCATACCAGAAATCAGACTTGTACAGGGGACACAGAGTTTTCCATTTAAAAGATGCAGTGTACGCAAAACACAAGGAAATGTAGAGCTACAAACCCATTTGTTTCCATATTGCACAGTGACCTATGATGAATCATCCTATGTGTATCACTGTCCTATAATAATCACCTGTTTTGAAATGTGTGACCCGTCTGTCTACCACCTCCTTGAGTCAGCACAGGGGGGGCATCAGTGACTTGAACGACTTTTTGGTTTTGCCATAACGTGTTCTAACAAGAAAACTGTCTGTTGGGACTCAACCAACCAAACAATGAGCACTGTTGCAATAAAACTGCGACTCCCTGGAGCAGCATTGGTGTAAAACATCTTCCTTTTATCACCAGTAAAATATTCATGAGTTCATGAACTAGCTCCGAGCAATACAAGGATCTTCTTTGTTAGTGTCTGTAGATATAGGGCAAGACTAGACAGAAAAATATTTTTTTAATGCAAAGTAATGTTTGTTTAAAGGATCAAGTTCACTTAAAAAAGATAAAAATAATAAATGCATATATTTTTGAAGGTAAAACAAATGTGCATTTGTTATTTTTGTACACTGCAGATCATGGGTGCAATGTCAGGATCCTGCAGACTCTGTCAGCAGTCTTCCAGTACCTCCCATACGGGCAGACAATTACCGTATTTATCGCGGTATACCGCGCACCCCTAAAGTTGCCCCAATCCTGTGGAAAAACGTTTTTTTTTGTACTTGGTTTTGGTGTCTTGCGCGGCGTCCATCGGCGGCCTCGTCGGGTCTGGCGTTCGTCTGCGGCTACGGGTGTCCTCTTCGTCGGGTCCGGCGTCCTTCTGCGGCTTCGGGTGTCCTCTTTGTCGGGTCCGGCGTCCTTCTGCGGCTTCGGGTGTCCTCTTCGTCGGGTCCGGCGTCCTCGCGTCCTCCCCGCTCCGAGTTTGAATACTGCGCCAACATATACAGAGCGCAGTACACTCGTGTATTGTCGGCAATGCTCGGCAACGCTCGGGCGGACGTCCTGTACGTCCAGGACGTGAGCGCGGAAGGACCCGAGACTGCCCGACTATACCCGAGTGTACTGCGCTCGGTATATGTCGGCGCAGTATTCAAAACTCGGCGCGGGAAAGCAGGTATCGTCGTATACCGCGCACCCACGATTTTGCCCTGAAAAAGTGCGCGGTATACGCCGATAAATACGGTACTAAACGGCAGGAAGAATCCGGAGACGACTGGAGCGCTCACCAGGGCCTTTGCAGTTTATTGAGAAGTACAAACCATTGGCCGCAGCGGCTGACAGTACTTGTAGTACATTCATTTACGGGAAACTTTGAATGAACGATACGGCTGTGTGGGCGGACCCCCCTCACAGCTGCGCTGTTCTCAAATTGTGACAGTGGGTGCGGGGAGAAGAGCCCGCTGTCACAGAGCAGGGAGGTGGATGTATAGGAGCATTTTGCATTATAAATATGGGTGTAACGTGCTCCTAAATGTGAAATTGGTGTTGTACACCTTTCCTTTAATCAGGTAGGTGGGTCATGTTTGCCAGATTCTCAGTAGCACAAGCTGAAAGTTACACACATGGCTCCTTCTGTAGCTATACATCTGAGATCTCCATTAGAGATAAGTCTGAAAAGAAACTTCAGTTTTTTAGAACAACAAATACTGCCCTACATATCCTTTATGTACTAAAGGGGTTGTAAAGGTTTGTTTTTAATTTTCTAAATAGGTTCCTTTAAAGCAGAGGTTCACCCAAAAAATAAATTTTTAATATTACATTCAGCCGAGTTGTCCTAATGACAATCGCCTTTTTATTTTTTTTGTACATACCTTATTTTCACCGCCGCTTCCGGGTATGTCTTCTGCGGGACTGGGCGTTCCTATCTGATTTGACAGGCGTCCGACCGTCGCATACTACGTGTCACGAGTTGCCGTAAGAAGCCGAACGTCGGTGCGCAGGCGCCGTATAGAGCCGCACCGACGTTCGGCTTCTTTCGGCAACTCGTGACGCGTAGTATGCGACGGTCGGAAGCCTGTCAATCAGATAGGAGCACTCAGTCCCGGAGAAGACATACCCGGAAGCGGCGGTGAAATAAGGTATGTACGAAAAAAAAAAACAGCCGATTGTCATTAGGACAACTCGGCTGAATGTAATGTTAAAATTTTTTTTTTGGGTGAACCCCCGCTTTAAGCTAGTGCATTGTTGGTTCACTAACCTTTTCCTTTGATTTCCTTTCGGGCTGGGGGTTAGTCAGCGTGCTGTGAACACAGCGTCTCCCTGCAGGGATGTAGTCCCAAGGGAGGGGGCGAGCACGCTGACTAACCCCCAACCAGAACGGCTCGGATGATGGGGGCAAGCTTACTGAGGAGGAACAGGAAGTGAGAAATTCAGACAAAGAAAAAAACATTTAGGCCCCATACACACGATAGAATCCATCCGCTGAAAAATCCCAGTGAATGGGTTTCAGCGGATAGATTCTATGGTGTGTACAATCCAGCGGATCGGTTTCCGCGGATTTTTCTCCCATGCGATGGATTTCCAGCAGATAAATATTTGAAGACATGTCTTCAAATCTATCCGCTGGAATTCATCCCAACGGATTGATCCGCTGGTCTGTACAGACTCACCGGATCAATCCGTCCAAAGGGATCCCCCGCATGCGTCGTAATGATTCGACGCATGCGTGGAATTCCTTATATGACTGCGTCGCGCCACGTCATCGCCAGAGGATTTCGGCGCGGATTTCGATTCGATGGTGAGTACACTCCATCGCATCAAAATCCGCGCAAATCCTCGAGAGGATTTATCCGTGGAAACGGTCCGCTGGACCGTATCCGCAGATAAATCCTCCCGTGTGTACGGGGCCTTAGAAGGGAAATCGAAGGAAAAGGTAAGTGAACCAGCAATGCACTAGCTTAAAGGAACCCATTTAGAAAATAAAAAAAGGGGTTGTAAAGGTACACTTTTTTTTTTCCCTTAGTGCAGTCCTACTTCACTTACCTCATCCTTCGATTTTGCTTTTAAATATCCTTATTTCTTCTGAGAAATCTTCACTTCCTGTTCTTCTGTCTGTAACTACACACAGTAATGCAAGGCTTTCTCCCTGGTGTGGAGTGTCATGCTTGCCCCCTCCCTTTGGACTACAGGAGAGTTAGGACGCTCTCTATGTTGCAGATAGAGAGAAAGCTCCAGAGGGATGGCCAGGATATTTGGAATTGGAATTGGAGTTCAGAGTTCACCATTTCATTTTTTGGTCTCCAAACTATTTAGACAAAAAGCCAGTTTACTGTCATTTAGACTTTAGAATGGTCAGTGGCCAGTGGGAGTAGAAAATGCCTCAGGCTTGGTATTCAGTATTACATGCCTGTGGTCAGTAGGTGGTGGAGGAATAGTGCCCCAGCGTTGGTATCGGTGGAAGGAGTAGTACCCATGGTTGGCATTAATGGGAGAAATCGTGTCCCATCGTTGGCGTCAGTGGGAGGGATGGTGCCCCATCGTTGGCGTCGGTGGGAAGGATGGTACCCCATCGTTGGCGTCGGGAGGGATGGTTCCCCATCGTTGGCGTCAGTGGGAGGAATAGTGCCCCATCGTTGGTTTCAGTGGGAGGGCTCTTCTCCTAGGGGATTATCTAATTCAGTGAGGAGCCGCGAGGGCCCCCAGAAAAGGAAGATTGGGGCCACTCTGTGCAAAACTAGCTGCACAGTGGAGGCAAGTATGACATGTTTTAAAAAAACAAAAAAAACAAAGCTTTAGTACGACTTTAAGGCAGTATTTTTCACACTATCTGGACAGCCATTGCTTCCTATGAGCAGAAGATATCTGAAGTATATGACAGAAGAATGTGTGACCTGCAGACGATCGGAATGTGGAATAGAAATACATCTTGGGCCATTTTAATGGCTTCATCTGAGCAGCCTGCTTGGTTTTTGCAGCAGACAGTTTTCGGGGCCAATTCTAGATTGCCCACCCAGGTTTACATGGAAAACGTTACGTTGTAGTTGTGGATCGCAGCTTGTCATTAAGGAGATATTCAGTTTGGAAAGCTGTCCAAGCTCATTTTGGAACTAGAAAGGAATTTTAAGTAGCGTCTGTAATAATGGCGTAACAAAAAACAGTGTACATAGATAAAGGTATATAAGGGATTTTCAAATTACTATATGGTATGGGTTCAAGGACATACGCCTGTTATTCAAATTTCACATTATTTTAGATTTTGGTATATTCTAAAGTAGTTTTCCATGCGCAGCGTTTGGAATATCTCCATTTGCAATATTAAAGTGACACTAAACTTTGAAAAAAAACCTCTCCCGTATTGTAACTCAGTCCCTTCTATTCACCCTTCTCCATATCACTCAATTTCTTTTTTGGTTGCGGTGACATGGCTTTCTGTTAAGCCGGTGAGTATATTATTATTATTATTTTACGGGATTTATATAGCGCCAACAGTTTGCACAGCGCTTTACAATGCAGGGAGACACTACACCAACAGTACAATTCAAAACAAGAGGGTTAGAGAAGCCCTGCTCCTGTGAGCTTACAATCTAAGAGGGAGGGGCTGATGAAACAAAAGGTAGGGACTGTGAGGGATGAATTAAAGCGGGCGTTCACCCGAATTTTTTTTTTTAACATTAGATTGTGGCTTATTTTGTCAAGGGGAATCGGGTGTTTTTTTTTAAATCGAAGCAGTACTTACCGTTTTAAAGATAGATCTTCTCCGCCGCTTCCGGGTATGGACTTCGGGACTGGGCGTTCCTATTTGATTGACAGGCTTCCGACAGGCTTCCGACGGTCGCATACATTGCGTCACGAGTAGCCGAAAGAAGCCGAACGTCGGTGCGCAGGCGCCGTATAGAGCCGCACCGACGTTCGGCTTCTTTCGGCTACTCGCGACGCGATGTATGCGACCGTCGGAAGCCTGTCAATCAAATAGGAACGCCCAGTCCCGAAGACCATACTCTGAAGCGGCGGAGAAGATGTATCTCTAAAACGGTAAGTACTGCTTCGATTGTAAAAAAAAACACCCGATTCCCCTTGACAAAACGAGCCTCAATCTAATGTTAAAAAAAAAGGTTTTTGGGTGAACCTCCACTTTAATGAGGGGAGTAGACGATTTGGTTGTTAGCTGGAGGCAAGATAGGCCACCCTGAAGAGATGAGTTTTCAGGGATCGCCTAAAAGTGGTCAGAATAGGAGATAGCCTGACAGATTGGGGTAGTGCATTCCAGAGGACGGGAGAGACTTTGGGGAAGTCCTGGAGACGAGCATTGGAGGAGGAGACAAGGGAGATGGAGAGCAGACGGGCTTGGGAGGAGCGAAGAGGGCAGTTTGGGTGATATTTAAAGATACGTTTGCTGATGTAGCTCGGGGCAGAATTGTGAATGGCTTTGTATGTTAGTGTTTTGGAATTTTATTCTTTGGGCAATGGGAAGCCAAGTGGAGGGATTGGCAGAGAGGAGTGGCGGACACAGTTACAATACAATCCAAGACCAGAGGTTTGGGAAGGTCCTGCTAGTGAGAATGTATAATCTAATAGGAAGGGGCAAGTGATGCATAAGGGTAATATATGTGTGGGGATGGGTTTATGGGGAAAGGAAAATTTCTGTTGGGTAGAAAGTGAAATGGGCTTCTCTAAAGGGGTAAGTTTTCAGGGATTGCCTGAAGGTGGACGAAGTAGGAGATGGCTGTACAGATTGGGGTAGTGAGTTACAGATAGGAGGGGCTCTGGAGAAGTCCTTAAGGCAAGCATGGAAGGCGGTGATGGAGGTAGAGAGCAGGAAGAGTGCTTGGGAGGAGTGAAAATGTATGATGAAGTTAATGAACTTTAAAGTGTCCTTTTTTTATTATGGGGAGAATAAGAAATAGTTAGTTATGACCCATATTGTCGTACATCCTGGCCAAGATGAAAAAATTAATGTTGTCATAAAAATTTTTGGTTGAAAAGTGGATCTAAAGCCAAAACTTTATTTTATTTTTTTATGTTTTGGTAAGAACCGCTTTCAATAATCTGTAGCTGTCTGTATCCCCGTTGGGGAAGATATTTGTCCTGGTGCCCATTGTCATTTAAGCCAGCCATACATAGTTCGAATTTCGAAACAATTTTCTTTTGAAAATTATATCAAAGAATTTTCGTACGAATTTCGCACCGTTAGTGGCAGCAACAGCCGATTTTCGTGCGGCAAACAAATTTGAGGAATCCGACATGTTGGAATTTTTTTGAAAAACTAAAGATTTTTTGATCAATGATGGGAGAATCGTCCTAAGAGGTCTTAGTCCCTGGCTTCCTCACAAATTAAAAAGAAAAATGTAAAATCTCTGGCAGTCCTGGATCTTGTATTGTGGGTAATTTTAGACTTTGAAACCTGTTTGTAAAGTTTCTCGATGTAACTTTAATCCGCTGACATTGTTCAGAAGATTTATACAGATGAAAGGAGATACTTGCCATATTTAATTACTACCTTTATTCTCCTTTTTATGACTAAAGGGAACAGTGCTTAAAGTGGTATTTAAACCCAAAGCCAAAAATGTAATATACCATTGATCAAATGTGCTGGCTGCATTTGTTTTCTTTTATTATGCTTTTTTTTTTTATTTGTTTTCTCCTGGTGATCTGGCCCGTAACGCACCTCCTGTATTAGAGAGCCCCCACTCTTGATTACTGAGCCCAGGGGCACCTTTGGACAGCAGCATGGTAATTCTGGGGGGAGGGGAGTGTTGGATATGTTAGCAGATTTGGATACACTGACAAAGTAAGCTTCAGTTCACACTTTAAAAGCAGTTACAGCTAAAAAAAATAAAATTTTGTTTTTCCTTTTTAGGATAAAGGTTTTACATAAGTACAACTGATCATTATAAGCACCCCTGTCAGAGATTGCAATAAAGTGTTACTAAACACACAACAGTAAAATCAGTCGTCATATGCAGTAAAGCATACTCACTGTGCAACCTAAGGGGTTAATCCTCTGCATTGTGTAAAAAGGCTGTTAGATCCTTCCCTTCTTGCATTGTCCCCAAAACATCTCCAGATAAGACCGTGTTAGTGGAGTCAGGCTGCACATGCTCAGTTTGGTGTCTTTTGCTAGTTTTTTTTTTCTTGGTAGAGTGGCCCTGTGCTGATCACATGCAATCAGCACTGTCCAGACAAAGGGTCAGGGGTCCTGCACCCTTATGGGACAATCGGGAGAATTAAAAACTCCTCCTACAAGCTACAAGCAGACATTAATAGCAGTCACAAGACTGCTATATACTGCGGTTTGAGAAAAGGTATTTGGCAGTTTATATTAACTAAAATTATTGCATTTCCATGTTCTGTGTACTGTGGGAGACCAGATATAGGGTGCCGGGGAGACCAGATATAGTGACTGCAGGGTCCCGCGGAGACCAGATATAGTGACTGCAGGGTCCCGGGGAGACCAGATATAGTGACTGCAGGGTCCCGGGGAGACCAGATATAGTGACTGCAGGGTCCCGGGGAGACCAGATATAGTGACTGCAGGGTCCCGGGGAGACCAGATATAGTGACTGCAGGGTCCCGGGGAGACCAGATATAGGGTCCCGGGGAGACCAGATATAGTGACTGCAGGGTCCCGGGGAGACCAGATATAGTGACTGCAGGGTCCCGGGGAGACCAGATATAGTGACTGCAGGGTGCCGGGGAGACCAGATATAGTGACTGCAGGGTGCCGGGGAGACCAGATATAGGGACTGCAGGGTGCCGGGGAGACCAGATATAGTGACTGCAGGGTCCCGGGGAGACCAGATATAGTGACTGCAGGGTCCCGGGGAGACCAGATATAGTGAATGCAGGGTCCCGGGGAGACCAGATATAGTGAATGCAGGGTCCCGAGTTTAGTAACACTTTAAGGTAAAAACACTTTTGCCTTTAGAATCACTTTCTAAAAAGGTAAAACATAATTTGAAGGATGGCTTTTGAGGGGGAAAGTGATCCTTTCCTGGACAGACACATTTAATGCTTTAATGAGCCAATCGGTGCGGCTGGGAGGAAAAAAAAAAAACGTACAATAATGAGTTTGATGTTGAATCTCATGCTGTGCCATAATAATGGACTCAGAAAAGATCCTTCCTGCCTGGATAGAACATTGTGCTATGCAGAGTACAATGTTTACCTGCATATTTCACATACCATCCTTGTGCCGAGATGACAAGCTCTATGCTGTGTACAAAGATGCCAGTGTGTGTCTCTAGAATCAGATACTTTCACTTCATCCAGTATCAACATTAAATAGTATAATTGCCAACATGGTAAGACCATTTTAGTGCTTATTCTGGGGCAGATGTAAAAACATAATTTCATCAGGTCATGTTTTCATTCAGTTTATTCAAGTCGTTGAAAAGGTAAAAGTTTATTTTTTACCATGCATTCTCTGCGTTAAAGTGGATGTAATCCCTCTCCTATACCCAGTGAAGTGAACGGGCTCAGATGGTGCACACAGATGAAACAAATCTCCCTACATAAGTTTGTATATCTGCTGTCTTTCCCTTTCTACATTCTTTAGAACATGCACATTGTGTTAGAAATCTTTCTTACTCATTCAGCAGTGGGCGTGGAGTCTAGGCTTAGACTGTGTGGGAGCTGACTAGAGGAAAGGGACAACCCCCCCCCCCCCCCCCACCACCACATAGGTAGAGGAAAGAAGCAACATGCAGAGTTGTAGTCTGAATTGATAAGCTCTTTGCTTGGCTCCCTCCCGACACAAATTTTCAGCTCATGTTATCTCATGTGTTGGAGAACTTGTTAGAAGTGCCTCATACTGATAACAGAGGAATGGAGTAGCAGATAGAAACGGCACTTTGAGCTTTGAAGAGTGATAAGTAAACACTACAGATATATGTGCTTAGGCCAAATTTCATGAATGGGGTTTACAACCACTTTAAGGTAAAAAATTTTTTTTTTTACATGCAGCTGCCCCCTAAATACTCTTTGCACTTTGGGCCAGCTGAGACTTTGTTACATTTCATTGTGCAGTCGTTGCAAGGGGGTGTGTCCTTGATTACGTTGTGCTGCTTAAAGAGGAAGTAAACCCTGATGGGTTTTGCTTCCTCATGCTTTTACTTTTCAGAAAAAACAAAACAAAAAACGGACTGGTATTAGGGTTGTCCCGATACCACTTTTTTGAGACCAAGTACAAGTACCGATTACCGATACTTTTTTTTAATGTCATGTGACAGTGGCAGTATTTTCTTTTACTTTTTTTTTTTTTTTTTACAGTTTTTTTTTTTAAATATTTATTGCAATTTTTTGGGGTTTTTTTTGGTGAGATATCAGGGGTCTTAACAGACCTCTGACATCTCCCCTTTAAGACAGAGAAAGGGACTAAGGACACAGATTCCCCAGTCCCTTTCTCAGCAGCGTCAGCTAAAATGAATGGAGAGAAGCTCCTCCATTCATAAACTGAAGCATCGTAAACACAGGTTACGATGCTCAGTTATGTGAATGGACAGAGTCTGTGATCACTGACTCTGTTCATTCGGAAAAGGTAGAAGCTGGGTTTAGCGGCTCCTACCTCCGCTCTCCATCCTGACAAATTGAGGCGGGAGAAGACAGCATGGAGGGGGACAGTCAGCTGTGATCGGTGCGGCTTTGGGGGGGAGTGACAAGCACCGATCACTGCTGTATAACTTTAACCAAAACAGCTGAAAAGGGGGCAGATCAGTGCTTGCAACTCCCCTGCCGCACCGATCACCCCTGACTGCCCAGGTATCGGGTGAAGCATCGGAGCATTTCCCCTGAGTACAAGTACTCGGGGAAATGATCGGTATCGGTACCGATACTAGTATCGGTATCGGGACATCCCTAGCTAGTATACTAGCCCATTTTGTGGCACTTGCCTGCAAAGAAGCCTGCGTTGTCCCTGCTGGTAGCCGAATCCATATTTGCCCTTTCTTCCTTCCGGGGCTGCGGACTCTGTGACTGGCCGAAGTTGCGTAACGTCACTCCCGCAAAAGCCATCAGTCACGGCACTTGCTAGTGAAGAAACGGCGCGGAGGGCCGTTTCTTCACAGCGCATGCGCCGCAGCACTCCCATTGTAATGGAAAAATATTAAAGTGGTTCTAAAGGCTCAATGTTTTTTTTTACCTTATTGGATATTGTGCATTAATGGTAAAAAACCTTCTGGATACAATTGACCCCCAGCCCCCCTTATACTTACCTGAGCCCCATGTCAATCCAGCAACATGCCTATGAGCAGCAGCTCTCTTCGGTCTCTCTCCTTATCGACTTACACCGCAGCGGGAGCTTTTGGCCCCTGCTGCTGTCAATCACAGTTAATGAGCCAATGAGGAGAGACCATTTTATCTTGATAGTACATGTATACAGGGTTGTTTTATAGTCGTTTCTAGGCAGTCGAGGTTAGAAGCATTTTTTGGAAAGCAAAAAAATGCATTCAGGACGGATGTTCAAAGGCATTTAAAATGCCAAATGTCTGTAACCGCTTGTAAATGCGGTAACTCACGTTTTTAGCCACCTTTCGTTTATAGGCGTTTTTAAAGGACATACATTTCTGACTGTGTGCAATGCAAAAAACGTTTCTAAACGCAAATGTGGCATGTAAACGCGGCACAACAGACGTTTTTAAGCATTGGTTACTACCGTGTTTCCCTGAAATTAAGCCCTACCCCGAAAGTAAGCCCTATCGTGATTATCGGGGCGGACTGCAATATAAGCCCTACCCCGAATGTAAGCCCTAGTCAAAGTTTATTAAAAATCTATTTTTTCAAACCTATACATTGCTGCAGTGTTTCCGTTTTATTACTGTGTTAAAAAATATGGTACCGTTATGTTTAAAGCCACTGCTGATCCGTCCTCTTCCCGCCTTGTCTGCATCCTATCCCTCTTTACTGTAAGTAGCAGGCCGGCTCTTCTCGTTCCTCCTCTCCTCCCCCCTGACATCTTCAGCCCGTCCCTTCTTACTGCACGGAGCGAGCCGATGACAGGTCACCTCGGCTCTTCTCTCTCACTCTCTCCCGGATGACGAAAGAAGAGCAGGTGAATACCGGTACACCAGGGAGTTGTATACCCTACAGTAAAAGGTATTTTCTATGGTACTGCACCTTATATAGTGCCAAGATGTCTTTCTCAAAATACCGTAATGACTCCTGACCTGAGAGTTGGGGGGGGGGGGTGACAGGGGGACACATAATCTTTGTAAAGTTTGTACATTCTGTAAATAAATAAGCCCTACCCCGAAAGTAAGCCCTAGTGTGTTTTTTTGTGGACAAAATTAATATAAGACCCGGTCTTACTTTTGAGGAAACACGGTAGCTAAAAACTTCTCCTGAACGGTGAAACTTGACAAACGTCCCGTGTACATGGTGCCTTACAGTGGTTTGCCTCGGGTTCAGGATGCAAAAGTCCATTATTCACAGTATTTGGTAGATCTTGTCACAATACATAATGTATTCAACCTTGGGTTATAAATGGACGTTTTTGGCTTTTGGTGGTCTTATTTGTGTACGACGCTATAAAATATTAAAAGGAGGAAGAAAAAAGTTTGCTTACTCTGCAAAGAAGTTGGTGAATTCCTCTTGTTGCTTTCTACAAAGGCTCCTGGTATAGGATTTACGACATTTACCAGACTGACATGGAGCCCGACCAGAAACACATAAAACAGTAAATGTAAACCGTATGCAGTGGAGGAAAAAAAAGGAAATCAAGTTTTTCCTAAAATCCTTTTGTCCCACATTCCTTGTGATTGCTTTTCATTACAGCACACTGCATTCAGATTTAGTGTTTTTTGTACAGAGGAAAGAAAATTATGACAATGTTATGTGAACAGAGTGTGGGTTACTGGAAAGGAAGCTGCTGACATTTATTCGTTATTTAACAAGCAGAGAGAAAAACTGCTTCATTGAGGGGATTTTTGATCTCTACTGTACAACTCAACATTTAAGGCCCCATTCACACCGCCTGCATTTTAGCATACGCGTCAGAAGCCAAAACAGATGTGTCATGGGAACACGTCGCTCATTGATGTCATTCACATCTGTGTTCTGTTTTGAAAATGAGGTATATCTGCTTTTCTGTGCATTTTGTTTTGCTGTAAGGCCCACGGCATTTTATAGCAGCACTTGCAAATGCACAGCTTGTGCTTTTTTTAAATGCATCTTTATGCATTGCTACCCCCCTGATGGTTGATCCTTCCAAATCTACAACCGTGATGTCACTGCAGGAAATCGGTCCCATCGGCTAAACCCAAAAAATAGCATGATGTGTGAAAATGTGTATTAACGCATCAAAAATGCACAACAAAAAAACAACTGTATACAACACACACACACACACACACACACACAGATGAACACAATTGTTCATTTGTGCTGTGCAAGATGCACAGTTATAAAAGCATAGCTTGTGGCAGCTGCAATTCTGACGGTATAGCGCCGCTAAAAATAGCGGCATTATACCGCCGCCGCACACCTTGCCCCAGTGTGAACGGGGCCTAAGGGGGACAGTTTACCCACTTGTTAAATTTTTTTAAACGTGTTCTCTTCCCACTGACCATATAAAATAGGGGTGCCCAACCTTTTGAAGAGCGAGGGCCATTTAAGCAACTTGGTAACCATTCAAGGGCCACTATGAGTGGAGCGGGCGGAAGACGGGTCACGGCTACTCTATAGGCCCTCCTATCCGCCCAGATGAAAGGGGATGAATTCTCTTTTTTTTTTCCGGATTGGAGGTAGGTGGGCATAAACAGACATCTGTAGAGGTGAATTAAGGGTCCCATTTGGTCGGGCCGATCTTGTGAAAAGGGCCTAAGACTGCTTTCACACTGATGTGCTGCGGTATACCCACATCGTGGGTGCAGCGTAGTGCACCTGTGTCTATCCTGCGGGTTAGCTGAACTTTGCCATAGACTCCACCTGTGGCAAAAGCCGGCACTGTAGAGAAAGCATCGGCTTATGGGGCTCTGCAGCCGCTTTCTTCCTCTACCACCAGCTTCATTCACAAAACTGATGCTGTGGTATGGCTGGTCGGCAACCTGAGATCTGGGCTTGCCAACCCTCCATTGCAGAGAAGGAGGTCGCGGGCCACATCAGAGAGCTCCGCGGGCCACTGGTTGGCCACCCCTGATATAAAAGGTCCATCTCCCATTGGCCATCCGTGTATAGGATCATTACACCAACTACTCATTGAGCAGGGGAGTGTTAAAAAAAATAAATAACACTCCCCTGGTATGACATATACTGGATAAACAACATTCTTTTTTTCTTTATGTATTATTACATTTACAACTGGGTTCTTGTGCATGTTGCTATATGTATGCCATTGTTCGTTGCATTACCTTATTAAATAAGCCTCAGGTTTTGAGTCATGTTTTAGGAGTCTCGGATCCTCACCTCTTCATTTCCCTTACAGAATCCAAATTCAGTGTTGTTTTCTCAGCATGAGCCTGACATCTCCTGGACTAGACACGTGCCACTCGATGCTTGAGTCACACTGAAAGAGGCATGTGATTGATTTAGGACTGTCTGGAGGCCTTGCATTTCTTCACATCATTAAACACCCCCACCCTTCCAGTCTGTCTGACTTGACTTCTTTATCTTTAGAACACGCAAAGCCCACCGTAAAAATATGATCACTGTGTCACCTTGATTTCAGAAATGGTGTTGTAAATGATAAGGATACTTTTGGTTTGTGTTGGACTTTTCCTGCATGCATTGCAGACTGGACTGGCTGTAGATGGTCTTGTGTAGTTTATTGTAATAGGTGGGTCTTCATGTTTTTTGACAAAAATGAAGGGCCAGATTCTCGTAGAATCCGTGGCGCCGTAGCGTAAGCCATTAACACTACGCCGCCGCAAATTACTGGAGCAAGTGCCGTATTCTCCAAGCACTTGCTCCGTAATTTGCGGCGGTGTAGTGTAAATGGCCCGGCGTAAGGCCGCGTAATTCAAAGGGGGCGGCTTGTATTCAAATTAAGCGCGCCCCCGCTCCGATCGAACTGCGCATGCGCCGGGCGTAAAAATAGCCCAGTGCGCATGCTCCAGCTCACGACGGAAAACGTCAATGACGCCGACGTGAGAGTCCTATTCGCGAACGAGTTAGGAAAACGGTGTAAACGACGAAAAAAACGACACTGACCCGACGCCATACTTAACATGGCATACGACGGACCTTCGTAAACTTAGCCCTCATATAGCAGGGGCAAGTTTACGCTTACGGAAACGTTGTAAATTCACTGCGTCGACCGCGCGTACGTTCGGGAATTCGTGTAAATGGCTAATTTGCATAGACGACGGGGAAAACGACGTCGGCGACACCTAGCGGCGGGAAAAAAAATTGCATCTAAGATCTGACAGCGTAAGAGCCTTACGCCTGTCAGATCTAATGGATATCTATGCATAACTGATTCTAAGAATCAGTCGCATAGATACGACGGCCCAGATTAGAACTTACGACGGCGCAAATGGCGTTGCACCGTCGTAAGCCCTTTGAGAATCTGGGCCTAAAAATCTAACACTGTTCTACAACCTGAAGTCTTCTCAGGTCATTTGGATTTTGCACTGCCATCTTGGATTTGAGAGCATGCTGTGACTTCCTGATGACTCGCACGTGGCCGAAGGGTGGGTATAAGAAAGTACCTGTTGGAAAGGGTACTTGGCCTCCCATCCCCAAAAATTAGCCAAATGTACGAAAGCGAGGAGGAGGGATCAGATTGTTTAGTTGGGGAAAATGTGAGTGAAGTTCTGCTTTATAGTGATTGTAAACCTCAATGATGAAATATGAACAATGCATATCCCTCTATAGTGTGTACCTGTCTCAATTAAGAGCACTAAAGCCTCGTATGCACGATCGGATATCTGATGGAATCTAATTCAATGCATTTTTTCGTTGGATATCCGATGAAGCTGACTTTCATCAGTCTTGCCTACAAACCATCAGTCAGAAATCCAACCGGGGTTATGTGTCTTCCCTCCAATCAGCACTCAGGGCTCTCTTCACTGAGCTCTGCAATGTGTGACATCAGCTCTCCGCCCCCTTTTTACGGAACCCTCAGACAAGCTTTAAAGTGGAGGTTCACCCTAAAAACGAATTTTTCACATTAAAAAGGACAATAGTGAGTACATTTCATTTCGGCAGTTTTTTTTTGCTCTGTACTTACCTTTTTATATCCAGATTTTGTCCAGGGCTTCCGCGTTCTGACGACTCCGGGACTGGGCGTTCATATCCCAGCCTCAGGATTCCGATGACTGCGGGACTGGGCATTCCTATCCTTCCGTTCGATGATTCACGGCTTGTGAAACAGGTGACCTGTCGCACAACGCGCGTCACTAGATTTCCGGAAATACCCGAGCTAAGAGTCGGCACTATACGGCGCCGGCGCCCGCCGTGAAGAGCTGACTGCGCAGGCGCCGTATAGTGCCGACTCGCAGCTCGGCTCTTTCCCGACGTCTGGTGACGCGCGTTGTGCGACAGGTTACCTGTTTCACAAGACGTCAATCGTCGTACAGAAGGATAGGAACGCCCAGTCAAGCAGTCATCGGAACCCGGAAGCCCTGGACAACATCGGGATATAAAGGTATGTACCAAGAAAAAAAAAACTGGCGAAATGTATTGTCCTTAATATGCTGTATGTGCTAGATGCAATTAAAATTATATATTTTTTTTTTTGGGTGAACCCCCGTTTTAAAGCCTTTGAGACCAGAGACATAGTTCAGTCGGACATGGCACACAGTCTAATGTCTCTAGTATTTAGTTATTTCTCGTGTCCGTTGGGCAGGAGCAGCAGGTCATCAGGGTGAGGTCTGAACACATGCCATGGCCTTAAAAAAAGTCTTTGTAGTTGGCATTTGAGGTCAGACGTATACAGATGTAAGCCTTGTGTTGCTCTGAATTTAGACTAAAGGTCAATAAGATGGTCTGCGGTAGGCTTCCTTTTCTTGTCTAATGATCATGTGTTGCAAAGTCTACAGTTAATGGATCACCAAGACTGCAATAGTCAAGCGTTGGGTACAATTCTTTAGCCACATGAATTATAATGCATATATGCCCTTCTCAAAAATCCAGACGTGCCTCTGTTCTGGGACATATATTTCATAGAGGTCAATGAGATGAAATTCCAGGGCATTTTCAAGAAATGTGGTGGAACAGTTTTAGGTTCAAATGACCAGAATGCCATTTTTATTAAATGTCCAACACCCTATTCACACTTGTGCGACTTGACATAAAACTTTAAACATCAAAGTCGTGTGAGAAGTTGTGCCCTATGCTTTACAATGATAACAATTCATATATGTGCAACTTGAAGTTGTTGTGACTTCAAAGAAGTTCATGCACTACTTTTTGGTCTGACTTTCATGCAACTTGAGAGCCTTATGCCGCGTACACACGATCATTTTTCGGGTTGTAAAAAACAAAGTTTTTCAGGCTCTAGAAAAGTTTTTTTTCAACCCGATCAATAAAACGGCCTTGCCTACACACGATCGTGGAAAAAAAAAAGCTCTACCAAAGCGTGGTGACGTACAACACATACAACGGCACTATAAAGGGGAAGTTCCATTTGGATGACGCCACCCTTTGGGCTGCTTTAGCTGATTTTGTGTTAGTAAAAGACGATTCACGCTTTTCTGTCTGTTACAGTGTGATGAATGTGTTTACTGCATTACGAACGGTAGTTTTACCAGAACGAGCGTTCACATCTCATAACTTGCTTCTGAGCATGCGTGGATTTTTCACGTCGTTAAAGCCCACACACGACCATTTTTTACAACCCGAAAAACGACAACGTTAAAAAATAGAGCATGTTCGAATTTTTTTTTTTGCCCGTTTTTCAGAACCTGAAAAATGCTTTGAAGCCCACACACGTTCATTTTTAATGACATTAAAAAAAAAAACGTAATTTTTTACAACTCGAAAAATTATTGTGTGTACGCGGCATTTGACTTCAATGTTAAAGCGGGAGTTCACCCATTTAAAAAAAAAAAAAAAATCTCCCCTTAGCTTCCTGCTCGTTCGGTCTAGGGGAATCGGCTATTTATATTAAAATAGGTGCAGTACTTACCCGTTTTCGAGCTGTATCTTCTTCCGTCGCTTCCGGGTATGGGTCTTCGGGAGCGGGCGTTCCTTCTTGATTGACATTCTTCCGAGAGGCTTCCGACGGTCGCATCCATCGCGTCACTCGTAGCCGAAAGAAGCCGAACGTCGGTGCGGCTCTATACTGCGCCTGCGCACCGACGTTCGGCTTCTTTCGGAAAATCGTGACGCGATGGATGCGACCGTCGGAAGCCTCTCGGAAACCTGTCAATCAAGAAGGACCGCCCATTCCCGAAGCCCATACCCGGAAGCGACGGAGAGGATGCGTCTCGTAAACGGGTAAGTACTGCACATATTTTAAAATAAATTGCCGATTCCCCTAGTAATAACGAGCAGGAAGCGAAGGGGGAAAAGTGCCCTCTAAGGGTGAACCCCCGCTTTAACCCTCAAAAGTTACGTGAGTCGTTCCTGAATATTTTACATGCAACAGTGGGTCCGACTTTGTAGAGGGAAAAGTCAAGTCCAAGTTGCACCCATCCAAATTTGCGTCAAAGTTCCAATCCAAAGTTGTTAAACTTTGGAGTGGTACAAGTGTGAATGGAGTCTTAAAGAGGAAGTAAACCGACGGAACACATTTGTTCTTTCATGAAAGACCACCCCACACTGGGTTTTTTTCTTTTTTCGTGTTATTCAGAGATCCTATTTTTCTTACTTGGCGCTACATTTTTATTCACATACCTTTCACAAAACATCCTTTTTGTTATGTTGGCAGCCTAGATTCACATCACTGTTTGCGCAATATTATATATATTTTTAGTCTGAACACATTTGTTGTCGGACAATTTGAGAGCATGCACAGCCAACATTTGTTGTCGGAAATTCCGACAATTGTCTGATGGAGCATACAGACGGTCGGGTTATCTGACAAAACATGTCCATCTGATAATTGTTATCGGAATATCCGATTGTGTGTACGCGCCTTAACACTATCACATTTGCTAGATGGGTAGAATGGTACACTAGAGTGTAATTTGTGGAATTTAGGACTATACCATCCTAAATTAATACTGTCCATACCATACGTTAAGAATGGGTGGAAGTTTCTGTGATTACCACTAGGATTACCTCTCCGTCTTGCTATGAACTCATTACATGTACAGGAGCTACCGGTTCTAGCGTCATGTCTGACAGAAGTTTTTCGTGTCAGTCACTAAGTGAGATCTGAAGGAGATCATAGAGAACAAAAAAGCCTTGTTCTTTTTTTTTTCACCTACTGAGTGTTTAACCTCCAGAGCAGTTGTGTTTTTCCTTCCAGTATGACTGGCTCTGTCTAGGGTAAGAAAGAGAACCCTTAATTACTCTTGGGTGTCGGTAATGACAGGAGACATCAAAGTTGCCATGAGATGTGTTGTTTTTATCACTGTAATCTATCCCAGCATAAGCAGTTTCTGTTCTTTACCGCCTTGTACTGCTTTCTTGTATGTAAGGAAAGTACATAACACTATCCTTGTCCACCATCCAGTGAACATATTCTCGTTTAAATATTTGCCCCTTTTATTTAGCCACTTCTGCTCGGATTGATTTTTGATGCAACTGCTGTTTTTTGCCTTTTTGATTGATATTGTTTTATTAAAGGGGTTGTAAAGGTATTTTTTCCCCCCTAAATAGCTTCCTTTACCTTAGTGCAGTCCTCCTTCACTTACCTCATCCTTCGATTTTGCTTTTAAATGTTCTTATGTCTTCTGAGAAATCCTCACTTCCTGTTCTTCTGTCTGTAACTCCACACAGTAATACAAGGCTTTCTCCCGGGTGTGGAGAAAGCCTCTTGAGGGGGCGAGCAGGAGTGTCAGGACGCTCTCTACTTTGCAGATATAGGAAGGAGCTGTGTGTTAGTGGGCGTCCTGACACTCCTGCTCGCCCCCTCCCCCTCAAGAGGCTTTCTCCACACCAGGCAGAAAGCCTTGCATTACGGTGTGGAGTTAGACAGAAGAACAGGAAGTGAGGGTTTCTCAAAAGAAATAAGGACATTTAAAAGCATAATGGAAGGATGAGGTAGGTGAAGGAGGACTGCACTAAGGTAAAGGAAGATATTTAGGGATTTTTTTTTTTTTACCTTTACAACCCCTTTAAATTAGAAATTGTTCCTGTGATTTTTGCCTTGTGTAACATTATGGCCTGGTATAGAAATAATAGGATTTTTTTGTACTCGCCATAAAATCCTTTTCTGTTGTCCATGGACGGACACAGCTCCTTAAATCTTGACAAGTAGGTTATGTTCCTGTTCATAGGAGAGGATCCTCTCCTAACATAACCCTACAGTCAAGAGTATAAGGAAGCTGTGTCCGTCCATGGACGAAAGAGAAAATAGGATTTATTAGGACTTAAGGAGCTGTGTCCGTCCATGGACGATGAGAGAAATTGTGATATATTTTTTTTTTTAAAGTGATTGTAAAGTCTTGTTTTCTTTTTCCTATAAAAATAACAAACGTGTTCGTTCTACTTGCTCTGTTGCAGTGGATTTGCACAGAGCAGCCCCGATCCTCCATTTCTCGCGTCCCTCTTCTGTGCTCTTGGATCCTCCTTCCTGTTGGCTGTCCCCACGGCCCCGGCACTCTCTCCCCTGGTTGGCTAGCTGACTTTGACAGAAGTGGCAGCCAATAGCACCGCTACTGTGCCTCAGCCAATCGGAAGGGAGAATCTCGGAGGGCTGAGACACTCGTGGACAGATATGGGGCTCAGGTAAGTATTAGGGGGTGCTGGGGAGGCTGCTACACACAGGTTTTTTTATCTTCATGCATAGAATGTTACCATGTAATATTATGGTCTTTCTTGCACGTCTGAGAATCCCTTCCCATATCCAGCAAGATCTAGGATCAGTTTTTTGTTTTCTTGCTCTTGTGATGGAAAACATTTTGTGTCCAAAACCTAATTGGATAATATAAAATGTATGGAACTTCCCTGCCACTTAGATTTTTTTTTTAGTACAGGTCTGAAGTGTACCCCCAGTGGAATTACAACATTTTAATTGTGTCACTGGCCAGCCTAGAAATATCCTCGCACGGGCAATTTATAAATATGAGTTCAGACGTCTGTAGCATGTTTAGGCCTGTTATTCACCTCAGCTAATTGTAAATGCTAAATAGGGGTCATTAACTAACTGTGAAGAGATGGCACTTCAAATTGTGTAGAAGTTGGTATTTTTTTTTGGTGTTGCTTGACTTTTAATTAAAAAAATTGACATTGAGTTCCACCCCTGGTAAGACCAAATCTTGACCTTGGCAAGACAAACCTCATTGATGTTGAGATTCTTTTGGCAAGGAAATAGACACATCTTTGAATATTGTGACTTTAGGGACGTAGGCATGTGATATCCTCATATGAATTTGAAATTATTTACTCTTTCTTTTCTGGACTTGTATTTTGCAGGGTACTTAGCAGAGCTATAATGGTCCACGTTGACTAGAGAGTCAACACAAACCAGTTTTTAAAGGGGAGTTCCGACCACAATTTCACTTTTTAAATATAGATACCCCTGTAATACACAAGCTTAATGTATTCTAGTAAAGTTAGTCTGTAAACTAAGGTCCGTTTTGTTAGGTTGTTACAGCATTTAAATAGTTTATAATCTAGAAATAGACCGTGGCCATCTTAAGTGTGGGCATCATGAAGCCAGACTGTATGACTTCTGGATTTCAGCTTTGCATATTTTGCACATGCTCAGTGCACAAGCAATGTAATAGGTTTTAGTCAGGTTTGCAAGGACTACTGGGAAACATGATGCCTATCCCAGAAACCCTTGCAAATAGCCTAGGCAAATAAGGAGGAGGAAGTAATGAAGGACTACAAAATAAAGGTATTTACAAGCAACAAATTAAATAAAAATTGTCCATTCTGAACACTATGAGATTAGAGCATGCAGCACAGACAAACATAAAAAAATGGGTGGAACTCCACTTTAAGTCTCACTGGTTTTGGTGACGTTAAGCAAGTGCTTAATGTGGCCCTTGTGTGCATTGAGCCATGGTCCAACACACCTCAGGGGCCTATTGACTTTGTACAGGAACATGTGCCAAGCACGTCATTTAAACAATGTCCACAGTAGTTTATTATAAACCATGATTGAAACTTTTCTAAAGCCTGGTACGCACAGACCGAATGTCAGCCAGTTTCTGTTAAATTAACCAATCTTCAATCCGTGTACACCAGCCTTAAAGTACGCTGCACACGTGTTTTGTGTGAGCACATGCTTTGATGCTTATTGGAATATCTGTGAATACTGATACACCAGCCAGAGAACGGCTATCTGTGTTTGATGATTTCACTAGCTCCATTGTTTAACCACATGTAAACGGTATTCAAACCACATGTGAGGTATTGCTGCGATCGTTAGAGCGAGAGCAATAATTCTAGCTCTAGACCTCCTCTGTAACTTAAAACATGCAACCTGTAGATTTTTTTTAAACGTCGCCTATGGAGATTTTAAAGGGTAAACGTTTGTCGGCATTCCACGAGCAGACGCAATTTTGAAGCGTGACATGTTGGGTATTAATTTACTCGGGGTAACATCATCTTTCACAATATCGGATCGGGTGAACACGGTCAGATGGTCCGTGTTCATCCGATCCCCCCCATAGGGCAGAGCGGAGTAAAGACAGTGTGCAGGGACCACCCTGTCATCCGCCGGCTCAGTGGGGAAAGGGGCCTACGGCTGAAAACGTAGAATTTTTAGAGCAAAAGTAGAGCTTGACCATTGGTAGAATTTTCGAATGAAAAGTCTTAGGAAAATTCATACAAACATTCTCAAATTATTTGTTTGTCATTCGAAAGATTTAGTTTGCTTTTAAAATCAGATTTTTGGAATGAATGGTCTGTACTGAATGAAAACCAAATATACTGTTAGAAATTTGTTTGAACATTTTTCCGTTTTGCTACTTCGAATTTTCACAACATACGTTCATTTGACAGGCTAATGATTTGAAAAATGAACTAGCTTTCTTGGAACCTTCCTTTTCTAAGAATTTTCGTTCTAAATTCTTCCCATCTAATGGTAGAATTAAGCACGCCATAGACGAGTGGAAAAACTAACCAAATTTTGTTCGATCGTGGAATCGTTCGTTTTTCGCATTATTGGTGTCCCAGCTGCGACATAGGATTTCCGTGCCTTAATCGAAAACGCCTGATCCAACATGCTGGGTTTTTATTTTTTTAGAAAATTTAAACAATTGATTGCACAATCGTCGTTTTTCTATCGACAGAACTTTTTGTTTTTTGATTCGTCTATCTATGGGCTGCTTTAGACTTAAAGCGGGAGTTCACCCAAAATTTTTTTTTTAACATTAGATTGATGCTCATTTTGTCAAGGGGAATCGGGTGTTTTTTTAAAATCGAAGCAGTACTTACTGTTTTAGAGAGCGATCTCCTCCGCCGCTTCAGGGTATGGTCTTCGGGACTGGGCGTTCCCACTTGATTGACAGGCTTCCGACGGTCGCATACATCGCATCACGAGTAGCCGAAAGAAGCCGAACGTCAGTGCGGCTCTATATGGCGCGTGCGCACCGACGGTCGGCTACTTTCGGAAAATCGTGACGCGATGTATGCTACCGTCGGAAGACTGTCGGAAGCCTGTCAATCAAGTAGGAACGCCCAGTCCCGCAGCCCATACCCGGAAGCGGCGGAGAAGACCCTCTAAAACGGTAAGTACTGCTTCGATTGTAAACAAAACACCCGATTCCCCTTGACAAAACGAGCCTCAATCTAATGTTAAAAAAAAAGGATTTTGGGTGAACCTCCACTTTAAGCAGGTGAACCAGATGAAATTTAATTGGGGGGTGACCCTGTTGCCACCCTCCTGCCCAATATTAACAGCAGGGTAGTGACCGGAGATTGGTGTAAAATTGCCAGTCCGATTTCTGCTGCATCCAAGTAGAAACAGCTGCTATTTGGGTATTTTGACAGCAAGCGAGGATGGCTGTCAAAATACAATGGCCACAGTGGGAGATTTGGAGGAATCTGTTCTTGCACATATTTTTATTTTTTACGTTTATGGCACAGCGTTGGACGGGTGATTTTTCCAATAAGATGCAGCACATGTGTGATGGCCAAGATTTCCCCTGTAGTTAATCTCCTGCATGGTTCGGATGTTGTAAGAGATGTCTCGATCTGTCTGATCGGTTGTCTTTGGAACACTCTGAGTGTACTGAAGAAAGACTCGCACTGCCCCAGGTACAGTTTTCCATAGATGTCGGAATGCATTGACTCACTCTTGCTGACTCGTACAGCCGGGAAAGTTGTGATCTTCCTCTATCAGTCGCAGTGATGTTTAAAAAAGAATCACAAGAGAGTTTCTGCTTTATTATGGCCATGGCTTAAAGTGGTTGTAAACCCACTTTTTTTACTTTTACCTACAGGTAAGCCTATAACAAGGCTTACCTGTAGGTAAAGGGAATATCTCCTAAACCTGCACGGTTTAGGAGTTATTCCCCTCGCAATGAGCGGCGGCGCATGCGCAGAGGGGATCTACGGCGAAAGGACCGGCAGCCGCCGGACCTTGCCGAGTTTTAAATCTCCCGCGCGGGAGTGACGTCATCGCCGCTCCAGCCAATCACAGCGCTGGAGCGGCGATACCCGGAAGACACGCCGAGGCAAGATGAAATCTCGCTCGGCATGGACCAGGTAAGTGCTACACACCTCGTTCCAAGGTAAGTATTTCATAATGAGCTAATATGCGGTGCATATTAGCTCATTATGACTTTTGCCTTACAGGAGAAAAAAAAAAATAATTCATGCGGGTTTACAACCGCTTTAATAAAATAAAAAAATTGTGTAAAAATAGCATATGAATATTGTATTCCGATGGGATAGTCCAATTTTGTGCCTACCCCGGGTTAGTTCACGGGTAGAAGGGTTAGTTCACGTTTTCAGAATTTTCAGGATACCCCCTCCCCCCACCTCAATAGGTGATGAGTTGTCAGTGGCCATGCAGCTGCTGTAGCAGTCAGGGTATTTGAAATTCCTGCTCTTCTACCCCCTTCTTTCTTCCGCTTGGGGGACACGCCCGGTGTCCAGAAAATTACCACCAAATGCACCAAATTATTGACCGCCAAAAAATGATCAACTGAAAATGGGGCTATCATCGTTTAGCCAATAGAAAAAAGTTTAGAAAAACTTGCAATTTTTGTGTGTTTTTACCATAGTTGCGGTGTGTTTTTCAAAGAAAATGTTGCCTCAAGTCTGATCATCGTCTTAATTGGTGTGATTTGGATCCGACATAACAAGAAAATTGTGAACCGGGCCTTGCAGTTCTGCATACATGTAACATTTTTGCGTTCTGATTAGGGACGAAACAACTAATCGATTAATCGACATCTAATCGATTATGAAAATAGTTGTCAACTATTTTCATAATCGATTAATCGGCCAGTTGATTAGTTGGCCTGCATATAGTATGCATTATTTGTTTACATATGAGGAAATACAGTTCAGCACACATACAGCTCAGTACACCGTCCATACATGTCACTAAGTGCCTGAGAATTTGTGAATGTGAAAGTGTGAGGAGCAATGCCTCATGGGACATGTAGTCCTGGGCAAGAAGTGAGTGGTTCTAAAGGCAGAAGTTTTTTTACCTTGCTATAGCAGGCGCTCTATACTATACTTTGCAGCTTGTTATTGAGGCACTCTGAAGGCCGGAGGAGCCAGAAGCATCGGTGAGGGACCCCAAAAGTGGAGGATCTGGGCGGCTCTGTGCAAAACCATTACACAGAGCAGGTAAGTATAATAAGTTTGTTTAAAAAAAAAAATCACTTTAAAGACTCTGTGCAGGGAAGATCAGCATCTGAACCCAGAGAAAGTGGAGGTAATAGAAGGCATTATAATAACTGTAGTTGGTTATTTATATTTACCACTGCATATGGATATTTAAGAATTTTTTTTTTACATATTAACTAAATTGTACACCACACTTTTTTTTTTTAAGATTATCCGATTAATCGAAACAATCGGTCAACTAATCGATTATGAAAATAATCGTTAGTTGCAGCCCTAGTTCTGATCCCGTCATTGGTCAAACTCAATAACCACAACTTGATCTTTCGTAAAAACAATCTCTTGCTTACAACGTAAAATTTTAGTTTTATACAAAGTAACAGACGCTCCCGCAGAGCAGAATATCGTCTCTGTCTGCAAATATTTATCCTTCCAGTTTGATGAGGCATTTCGCTCTTGGTTATCTCTCTTTTTGAAGGAGCAGTGACCCAGCCGTAGAATATTCCTCTGTAAATAGAGATCTCTCCAGTACTCTGAAGAGATGTTTATTTCCGTGCAGAAAAATGTTTAGAACTTGTGGGGGGGAGCCCTCGGGAGCTATTCCAGGCCGGGATTGCCGGGATATTCTTGTTGTACAATTTATTCTGACGCCAGTCGGCATCCCAAAGTTTTTCAAGTCCAGAAGAGGGGATTTTAGGGTGCGGCAATTTATTTTTTTCTGGACATGGAGCCAGTGAGGGGGCAGACAGCTGCCGTATTTCTGTAGTACAGCTGCAGCTGTTCCCACAGAGACCCCGTTCTCACAATAGACAGTAAACTTAGGTCTGTATGTCCTTCTGGCTGTTCCAGACATTGATAGATCAATAACTACTGTGGCAGCAGGCCGGGGCCTGGACTGTGCTCTGTGGACACAGATGTTACGAAGAGCAAAGAATTCAAGTATTTCATTGTCTATAGTGATGAAGTACAAGTGCTTTTCCCCTTTTTTCACCCTGATGTTGATATACTCTCACCGGCCACTTTATTTAGGTACACCTTGCTAGTACCGGGTTGGACCCACTTTTGCCTTTAGAACGGCCTTAAAGCGGTAGTTCCCCCTCCAAAAAATTGTTACCCTTAGATTGATGCTCGTTTTGTCTAGGGGAATCGGCTAGTTGTTTTAAAATCGAAGCTTTACTTACCGTTGTAGAGAGCGATCTTCTCCGCCACTTGCGGGTATGGTCTTCGGGTCTGTGCATTCCTTCTTGATTGACAGGCTTCCGACGGTCGCATCTATCGCGTCACGATTTTCCGAAAGTAGCCGAACGTCGGTGCGCAGGCCCGGTATAGAGCCGCGCCGACGTTCGGCTTCTTTCGGCTACTCGTGACGCCATGGATGCGACCGTCGGAAGCCTGTCAATCAAGAAGGAACTCCCGAAGACCCATACCCGGAAGTGGCGGAGAAGATCGCTCTCTACAACGGTAAGTAAAGCTTCGATTTTAAAACAACTAGCCGATTCCCCTAGACAAAACGAGCATCAATCTAAGGGTAACAATTTTTTGGAGGGGGAACTATCACTTTAATTCTTGGTGGCAAAGGTTCAACGAGGTGTTTGAAGCATTCCTCAGGTTTTGGTCTATAGTTACATGATGGCATCACGCAGTTGCTGCAGATTTTTCAGCTGCACATCCATGATGCCAATCCCCCTTTTCCTCCACATTCCAAAGGTGATTGGATTGAGATCTGGTGACTGTGGAGGCATTTGGAGTTCAGTGACCTCATTGTCATGTTCAAGAGACCAGCGGTGAGATGATTGGAGATTTGTGACATGGAGCATTATCCTGCTGGAAGGAGCCATCAGAAGATGGGCACACTGTGTCATAAACTGATGGACATGATCAGCAACAATACTCAAGTAGGCCGTGGCATTTAAAGCGGGAGTTCACCCAATTTTTTTTTTTAAGATTAGATTGATGCTCATTTTGTCAAGGGGAATCGGGTCGTTTTTTTAAAATCCGAGCAGTACTTACCGTTTTAGAGAGCAATCTTCTCCGGGTATGGTCTTCGGGACTGGGCGTTCCTATTTGATTGACAGGCTTCCGACGGTCGCATACATCGCGTCACGAGTAGCCGAAAGAAGCCGAACGTCGGTGCGGCTCTATACGGCGCCTGCTCACCGACGTTCGGCTACTTTCGGAAAATCGTGACGCGATGTATGCGACCGTCGGAAGCCTGTCAATCAAAAAGGAACGCCCAGTCCCGAAGACCATACCCGGAAGCGGCGGAGAAGATCGCTCTCTAAAACGGTAAGTACTGCTTTGATTTAAAAAAAACGACCCGATTCCCCCTTGACAAAATTATCATCAATCTAATCTTAAAAATTTACTTTTCGGGTGAACCGCCACTTTAAACAATGCTCAATTGGTCTAAAGTGTGCCAAGAAAATATCCCCCACACCATTTACACCACCACCAGCAGCCAGAACCGTTGGCACAAGGCTGGATGGACCCATGCTCTCATGTTGTTTATGCCAAATTCTAATCCTACCATCTGAATGTTGCAGCTGAAATTGACTCCTCAGACCAGGCAACATTTTTCCAATATTCTATTGTCCAGTTTTGGTGACCCTGTGCGAATTGTTGCCTCAGTTTCCTGTCCTTAGCTGACAGTCTTCTCCTGCTGTAGCCCATCTTTTTCAAAGTTTGATATGTTGTGTGTTCAGAGATGGTATTCTGCATACCTTGGTTGTTGGCAGTGGTTATTTGAGTTGCTGTCTCTAGAGTCGTCGCGTACATATTCTATCCATCACACAGCTGTGTGATATTAATGCTTTTGGTGTCCACAGCAGAAGGTATTAAATGCTATCATTATGAACAATGCAGGCCTCGGGGCGAGGGTTTCTTATCGTGTGTTTGCTTGTCTAGTAATTATTTCCTCGCTGCAATGTTTTCACAATGCTGTATAATTAATCATTTGATTGAGGAGGTCAGAGGAGGCTGTTGTGCACTGTATGCACAGCAGCCTTCATTTTTCATTTTCACTTAGTATTTGCACACTTATTGTTTAAAACATCTGTCATTCACAAAGTAAACGGCCCTCTACGGCGCACTGGATAAATTGTGAAGGCACAGCTATGTGTAATGTGTTTGTGCATGCGCTGCTTATTTTTGGGTGTCCTGAATGCCATAAATACCTGAGGAAACCTTTTGAAGAGGAATTCCAGACTGATAAATAAGCCGCATATCATTTCAGAGGAAACCTGTATACAGAAACTGACCTTGTCCTGAACATTCTAGTTGCCTGGCTGTCTCCAGCCTCATGTGTAGTCCAAGTCGCTTTATATTTTCTTTACTGATGTTTTTGGTTTCAGTATGTGTATATGTATATGTGTGTGTGTGTGTGTGTGTGTGTATATGTGTATATATATATATATATATATATATATATATATATATATATATATATATATATATATATAATATATATATATAGTGTATTCGACTTTTTAATTAACTTCATGAATTTAAATAAGTATGAATTTGTCGGCTGTTGGCACATTTAGCTCAAGAACATTCTATGTATGTCTTCACACTGGTCTGTTGCGCTTCCTTTGTGGTGTTAAAAATCCTGCTTGCTGCATTTTTGGTCCGTTAAAAAAAAAAAACACTTCACCAAAAACACACCTCGCTGAAAGCACAGCAATAACGCATCTGTTACATTTTTTATGTGTTTTTTTAAGTCGCACGACCTATGAAAAACACACCATAAGCACAAAAAATTCAAAAATTCAGCACTGCCACTCATCCCAACTCCCCGCCAGCACTGCCACTCATCCCAACTCCCCCGCCAGCACTGCCACTCATCCCAACTCCCCCGCCAGCACTGCCACTCATCCCAACTCCCCCGCCAGCACTGCCACTCATCCCAACTCCCCCGCCAGCACTGCCACTCATCCCAACTCCCCCGCCAGCACTGCCACTCATCCCAACTCCCCGCCAGCACTGCCACCCATCCCAACTCCCTGCCAGCACTGCCACCCATCCCAACTCCCCGCCAGCACTGCCACCCATCCCAACTCCCCGCCAGCACTGCCACCCATCCCACCTCCCCGCCAACACTGCCACCCATCCCACCTCCCCGCCAGCACTGCCACCCATCCCACCTCCCTGCCAGCACTGCCACCCATCCCACCTCCCCGCCAGCACTGCCACCCATCCCACCTCCCCGCCAGCACTGCCACCCATCCCACCTCCCCGCCAGCACTGCCACCCATCCCACCTCCCCGCCAGCACTGCCACCCATCCCAACTCCCCACTGAGCAAGCAGAGGTTCATGGGGCGGATCATCACTGATCCGTCCCGTGTGAAAGGGCCCTAACTTGTAAAAAAAATTAAACCTTGCTCTGGACAGTAAGTGGTAAACGTGTAAAATAAAAAAGTGCAAAAATGGCTTCAACAGGGAAGGGGATAAGGATACATCTGCATGAAATGTGCCATGAGCACACGGAAAATATCTCAGAGCCGAAAAGTTAGAAAACACTTGGTGTACTGTAAGATAACAATGGCATTCTTAGTATTTTGAATCTTGAGTACAGTCGTCCATTGTAATGCCAAGTTAATATTTAATACAGAATATCTAAATTTTTATCTCCTGCAGACTACATGGTACGCTGCCTGTGGTATTAAATGTGGCACTGGGTGAATGCAGTGTTTTTGATTCTTCCATTTCACAGCAGGTGGCCAGAGCAGAGATAGTTGAACACGTGCCAGCCAGTCGCTGATGCGAAGAGATGTGATTGCGGCATTACGCAATGCCTCTTCTTAATTGTTCTGGACTTCATTTCTTTTTGAAGTCCCAATCTTGAAGGGGAAAAATATCAGCGCTCAGAAGTTGACTGGGAATGTGGCTCATGTGTGTCCTCTGCTTTCAACACCTTGGTGTGAACTTTGAGGTGATAAAGAGGCTTGTGAGTCATCTTTGCCTTGTGAGATGAAAGTTGTTTGTTCCAGGCCTCTGAGTATAGAGAAATTGTGACAGATGTCAGACACCAGATTCTTCCTCAGTGATTTACTTCCTGGCTGAGGCAATCAATGATATGTGCTATTTTCTAGGACCGGTGTTATATGCGCACATTTATAAGTTGTTTCTATGCCAGCTCTTCAGGAGTCTAGGATACCACAGTCTCTTTTGTGGAGTATGGGCGGCCATTTTGTTAGGTCAGATTTTTGCACTGCCCTAGGTAAAAGTGGAATTTATGAAGTTCCTGGACAACTTTTTTTTTTTTAACTCCGAACCCGTTTATTATGTTCACACGATTTCAAAATTTCATGTACACTTCTAGACAACTATGCCAGGTTTACACCTGCGACTATAATTGTTGCGCCCTTGAAGAGGTTTTTGACTGGCAGTGAGAAAATGATGCGTCACCTCCTCATTGCCTGTTTTAATCTTGTACAGTAAATGCCTCACCAAGAACATGTGCATTGAACTTGGTTGTGGCATGGCCCCATTTGCTTGAATTGGTTAAAGGGGTTGTAAAGACAAAAATATTTTCCTCTTAAATTAAAGTCTGACAGTAGCTGATAAAGTAAAAAGTAATGTTTTGCATTATAACTAGTTTGATACCTGTTGAAATCGAGCTGTTTTATTCACGTCCGTCACTCCTGAGTCATCATTCTCACTGACTTCCTGGTTTGCGGTGCGCATTCATTCTTTCTACATCACGGCCTAATGGGAACTACAGTTCCTATTAGGCTTAGCCTCCATGCCTGTGAGGGATAAGAGAGGATCTTCACGCAGAGCTGTAGTCATAGGGAGGGGGTGAGCACATTCTGCTTTCCACCATGCAAAACGGCTCAGATGCTGGTGGAAAGCAAGAAGAGGAGTGACAGGAAATGGCATTTTCAAACCTGGATTACTGCATTTGGAGGTCAAAAGGAAAAATTAGGTAAGTGATATTTAAATGCTCTAGCTTACAGCAATCAATTGATCTAATAATAAACAAACCTTAAGTGTTCCTTTTAAGTTGGATGTTGGTTATGCCTGCCAAATGTGATGGGGGATTTAATCGTTTTTGCAATGGCTGCAAAGAATTGTGGCTGCAGCATGTGTACACATGGCTTTGCAGCTTAAATAGAAACCAAAGTCCCACTTTCAAAGACTGCAAGCAGACAGAAGAGACATGCACTAATTTTCTGCAATAAAATAAATATACAGTAAAACCTTGGTTTGAGAGCGTTTTGCAAGACAAGCAAAATGTTTTAATAAATTTTGCCTTGATATACAAGCGATGTCTTGATATAAGAGTAGCGTCATGTCACAACTGAATATAAAAAAAGGAGAGAAGCCTCTAAGTGTAGCAATATGGTTACATTTAGGCTGCATTCACACCTTGGCGTATTTACGCCCGACGCTCGTGCCACTGGAGGGGTGATTTAACATTGATGTCTATGGAGATGGTTCACATCTCCACGCCGTACGCCTGAAGCTCAAAACAAGTCCCGGACCCTTTTTTTCAGGCGGCTTTCGGCGTTCGGCATAGACAACAATGTTAACAATGTTTTGTAAAAAAAAAAAGGTTAAAACGACTCGTTTTGTCGCGGCAAATCGCGGTACAATACGCCGCAATTTGTCGTGGCAAAATACGCCGCGTTATAGTGTGAATGCAGCCTAAATGAAGGTACAACATTTAGCAACTTATTGCTACACTTAGAGGTGCCTCTTTTTTTTCTTTTACGCCCTGTAAAAAAAATGTGCTTTGGATGACAAGCATGTTTCTGGAACGATTTGATGCTCGCAAACCAAGGTTTTAGGCTGCATTCACACCTAATCGCGGCGTTTTGTCCCGCGAATTGCGGCGACAAATTGCCGCGTTTTGTACCGCGATTTGCGGCGACAAAACGCCGCGATTTTAACCCCCAGGTCCACATCTCCTATGCCGAACGCCGAAGCCGCCTGAAAAAAAGGGTCCGGGACTTGTTTTGAGCTTCAGGCGTTCGGTGTGGAGATGTGAACCATCTCCATAGAGGGCAATGGTATTTCTCCCCTCCAGCGTATCGAGCGTCGGGTGTAAATACGCCTAGGTGTGAATGGAGCCTAACTGTAGCTGCTTGCTTGCAGTCTTCTTTAAAATGTACGCTGATCTGTGCAAGCTCGGCTCAGTTTACTGGAATCCGTAGGTGCCCGCCTCTGCTCGCCTCCGTAATCAATATGTAAGAAAAAGAACAGGCTGCACACCGCGACTATAATCCAAAATCATTTAGTGGGACATCCAAGAGTGACACTGCAGGGACAGAGTGCCCGGTAGACGTGTTTCACACTGTTATAAATGATTAAGAACTTATAAGAGTGTGAAACGCATTACCAGGCAATCTGTCACTGCACTGTCACTCTTGGATGTCCCAATAAATGATTTTGAATTTTGGATTATAGTTGTGGTGTGCAGCCGGTTCTTTTTCTTACATGGGCGAATACCATTAGGCTTCCTCCTCTCACTTGGAGCGGCAAGCCGTCTTTGTTCTGATTACTTTCTGGCACAGATCTAGTGTGCATGAAAGACTGAACGCCTGCTCATGTGCAGAATAACATCACCCCGCACAAGCCAATGAAGACGGCTGCACCCCAGCATCGGGAAGAAGCTGGGTAGAAGATGCTGGCATCAGCGGACATTGACTTATTGAGGGACAGGTAAGTATTGCAGAGTTTGGGGTGGGGGTGGGGCTGCAAGTTATAAGCGAGCCCTAAAATGTTTTAAAGTGTTACTAAACCGAGAGCCCTGCATTTACTATATCTGGTCTTCCACAGTACACAGAAGATAAAAAAAAAATTGTTTAATAAATATAAACTGCTTAATACCTTTTCTCATCAGTAGATAGAGCAGTCTTGTCACTTCTATCAGTGTCTGGTTAAAGCTTTTAGGAGATTTCATTCTACTGACTATCCTGTGAGGCTGCAGGAACCTGAACCTCTGTCTGGACCGTGCTGATTGGCCCTGTGCTGATCACATGCACTCCCCCAAGAAAAACTCTCTAGCAATATACACCAAACTGAGCATGTGCAGCTTGCCCCCAATGCTCTATTTTTTAGGGAGATGGTTTGGGGACTGTAATAGGGGAGGATCAGAGAAGACGGGATCAAACAGCCTTTTTACGCAGTACAAGGGATTAACCTAGTGGGTTCCACAGGAAGTAGAAAAAAACCCCATCTCTTTTAATATCGAAGGAGAACTGGTCAAACAAGCGCCCAGAGGCGATTTAGTTCGCATGTGTAGCGCTATATACGTTTTTCACTCACTCACGCATGCATGTTTTACTGCATTCACAGACTGATTTTACTGTTGGTTTAATAACACTTTAACCCTTTCATGCCTAAGCAATTTTCTGACATTTTGTTGTACAAATACATATTTTTTGCTAGAAAATTACTTAGAACCGCCAAACATATAATTTTGTTTTTAGCAGAGACCCTAAAGAATAAAATGGCGATCGTTGCAATATTTTATGTCACACGTTATTTGCACAGTGGCCTTTCAAACAAAATCTTTGGGGGAAAAAAGACACTTTCATAAATAAAATAAAAAAACAGTAAAGTTGGCCCAATTTTTTGGGTATAATGTGAAAGATGATGTTACGCCAAGTAAATAAATACCTAACATTAGAAAATGTAAAATTGCAAACACTCGTGGTTTCACCCTAAAAATTTTTTTTTTCTAGCATGCCATCAAGCATACTAACGCAATCTACAGTACACCTTTCTTTTATTTTTTTGGCGCCGTACTTGGTTTACTGCCGTAGTGAAGTTTCAGACTCCCCGTGGGGAATGGGCGTTCCTATGCACAGGGAAGATGATTGACGGCCGGCTATGGCGCGTCACGCTCCCCGAAGATAGCCGAAATAGGACTTGCCTCTTCACGGCACCTGCGCAGTCAGCTCCGATGTCTGTGCGCAGGCGCCGTGAAGAGGCAAGTCCTATTTCGGCTATCTTCGGGGAGCGTGACGCGCCATAGCCGGCTGTCAATCATCTTCCCTGTGCATAGGAACGCCCATTCCCCGCGGGGAGTCTGAAACTTCACTACGGCAGTAAACTTTAAGTACGGCGCCAAAAAATAAAAAGGTCGCGCTAGTATGCTTGATGGCATGCTAGAAATTTGTTTTTAGGGTGAAACACCGCTTTAAAAATCTCCATAGGCGACGCTTTAGTAATTTCTTCAGGTTATCCGGGTTAGAGTTACAGAGGAGGTCTTGTGCTAGAACTGTTGCTCTCGCTGTAATGATCGTGCCGATACCTCATATGTGGGGTTTGAACACATGTACATTTTCTCGTACAAATTACATATGCGTTCGCTTCTATGCATGAGCACGGAGGGACGGGGCGCTTTTTTTATTTTTTTATTTATTACATTTATTTGTATGTAAACATCCCTTGTCACAGTAATAGTCAGTGACATGTACTCTTTATGGAGGGATCACTATACCCCACAAATCCCTCCTTTGCACTTAAAAGTATTCAAAATGCCAAAATCAGAGTGCTGGAATACTTGTGATTTTTATTTATTTTTTAATCAGAGCCATTGGCAGCTGAGTAAACCGGAAGTGATGTCATGCCATTGCTTTCGGGGTTACTAGATCGGAGACCAGATCAAAGCTGATTCCGGCTTCATTTAGGTTTTCGGCTGGTCGCTCGGGCCTCTCGGTGGGACGAGAGCTGCGGAAGGTGGCTGCGGGAGGAGGGGGGGGGCGCGTCCGCTCCTGCTCCATAGTTTTACAGCCGAGTGGCTTTCAGTCACATCATTTGTCATCACTAGAAAGCCAACTGCCGACTCTAAAAAATGGTACCGGTGTGATGTCTGCAGCTCACCCAGCTAAAACCCCTTCAAGCCGAGGAACGCATTTTTGCGTACGGTCGGTGTGAAGGGGTTAAATGACATTCACATAAGAAATACATTAAAAAGCAAATGATCAGAGGTTGGTTAGGACAGGCTCCTGATCATGAGGCCACTGTGACAGTCACAGTGGTCATGTGATCGCAAAGTCTGCCCCATTTCCCAGGCTTTAAGACCCAGTTAAAAGGCTATGGCAGGCGGGAAGATACATTGCTAGAGGGCAGGGATTGGTTTATATTCTACCTATGTAAAGGTTTAAATTTCATTGGAATGCATTATCTAGATTTAAAATCCATTGTTTCCCTTATATAGGTATGATCTAGGTTGACGTTTGGGTGACAGTCAAGTCGTTGCTGGATAAGGCATTGAATTTGTTGGTGGCCTGCCAGCAACCTGCATTTGTTGTTTTTATCGAGTGGATACAACTGGTGAGACCTGAAAAGCGATCTTGTGTCGTACGCCCTGCCATAATCTATACATATAAGATTTCCTCTATGAAGGAGACCTAAAACTTTGAACATTCAGTAATCCAAGCATGGACTGTGTTTTAATCGCTGCCAATATTGTTTTGCACATCAGCATTGGGCAGCTACTAGAACCATCCCTAAATGGAGTCGTTTTATGAAATGGGTTTCTGCTGAATTTTTTTTGGGCTTGTATAAAGGCCCGTACACACGGTCGGACTTTCGGCCAACAAACTTCAAAATCAACAAGTTTTCAAATTTGTCCGATCGTGTGTACGCTCCATTGGACCAACTTTTTTGTGTTTCATCTGACAAAAAGTTCGGTCTGCAAACGGACAAACTTTTCGACAACAAAAGTCCGATGGTGCCTAGTGCGACCGTGTGTACAGCAAGCCATTGGACTTTTGTACAAAGTGCAAATACGCATGCTCAGAACCAATGTTAAAATCAACCAACAATAGCAGAAGTTAACCAAAGGGTGGCGGTAAAGAGCAGAAAAACCACATGATGTTGGGAGAGTTTTTTAGAAAAGTTTGCAGAAAAGTCCGAGCGTGTGTATGCTATGGGTGTGACCGGACAACTCACTTCGGACAAAAATCCAAGGGAAAGTTTGTCGGATGTCCGACCGTGTGTACGAGGCTTAAGAAGGCAAAACGCAACCGGCAGTCACAGAATCCAACTCGTTTTTCCTGGAAACTGAAGCCTATCATCCTTTGGAGGCAAGTGTTGGTGAATATGGCTTGCAGCACTAGAGTCTAGGGTTTTGTTCCCTTTAGGTACTCCTTCTACTTGGAATTTCTGTACATTTTGGATTTCCAGTGGTCAAAAAAAACTTTTAGGTAGAGTTATGGATTCTGATTTCTTGGATTTTTTTTTTTAAATTTTGGTTTGTAGATACTTGACCATCACACCTACCTATACAGTGTTGCCAAACATATGTTGATACCCCTCATATTGAACACCTTTGGAATGTGTTGGAACGGTGATTGCCAGCTAGGTCTTCTTGTACAACATCAGTATTTTTGGCTGAATGGGCACAAATTCCCACATATCCTCCTAAATCTTTAGAATAGTCCTTCCAAAAGAGTGGAGGCTGTTCTAGCTAGTGAGACAATTTTACATTATTATTATAATACAGAATTTATACCAGTGGTCTCCAAACAGTGGTCTGGACTTTGGGGTACTATTTTTTTCCCCCTAATACCAAAGATGGGGCATTGTTTACCCCCCTTGATGTTGGGACACGTTCTACTTCCGCTGGTCACACTAGGGGCTCGGATGGAGACGGAGTCCTCCACGGTTTCTTGCACGGGGCGCTGAAGGTTCTAGTTATGCCTCTGGCCAGAGCATTGTGTGTTATTCATGTAAAATTCCTGTTGGTGGTCTGAGAGATTAATAATTGTGAGTTTAGTGGTCTGTGAGGTCCGAAAGGTTGGCAACTACTGTGCTAAAAGACCAAATTGGGCAAAAAAAAACCAAACCCTGCAAGGCAATGGCATAATGTGCTAGTATGCATTACATGAAATACTTGCCATAGAAGAACTAAGCCCTCCAGCAGCGCGCTTTCGACTGTTGACAGGGCTTTCATCTTCACCCAGTCTTCCTTCTGGGTTTGCATGCTCCAGCCATCTGATTGGCCGAGCAACGATGATGCCATGGCATGGAGATTTGAAGGGATGTCATGGTTATGCAGTCCCTTCAGAGTGCATGCGCCTGTGACATGATCGGCTGCATGCAGTGTGATTATCTCCTAAATAGTGCAATATTAGGAAATATTCACTGTACCTACGGGTAAGCCTTATTATAGGTTACAAGGTACAAGTAGGGGAAAAAAATACTTTACTACCATTTTTCTCCTGGAACCTGTCGCATGTCTCAGGAGATCGCCTAGAGGGAGGGGCTGCCTAGGGGCAGAGGAGGAGTCGCCTAGGTGGTCCCTAGGTGGAAGTAGAAAGTCCCACTCCTACTTTAAGCCCCCACTCCCCCCCCAAAAAATGGCATGCCAAATGTGGCATGTAAGGGGGTGGAACTCCACTTTAAATGTCAATGATTTGGCATTTATGTGCGCTATTTTATCTAAGAGAAATTCCCAGAACATAGACTGTTGGGGCCCGCAAGTCATAGAAATGGGGGGGGGGGGGGACAGCAAATCCTCCTAAGTTTGTTGGGTTTACTGGTGCCACATCTGTTACGATTCCATATGCATAAGAAAAGAGTCCTCCAAGAAATAGCAGTCGACTTTTATTTCATATTTTCAATAAAAAAAAGCCCTAGATATATGGGACAGAGTTATACACATAGTGAAAAAACTGTACAATTGAAATCTGTGTGGAGACAGTTATAATACAGTATATTACATAATGATTCCTGACATGATGCATTTTCAAGAATTTCACTCCTAGCATCTTAAATTTGGATCCTTCAACGCATTTCACAGGACAAAGCCTGCTTCCTCAGGAAGATAGACTGATTATGTATGACTGTCACAGTGATGACATGTATGAAAATGACGATGCAGGGCAAAACGCACATGGATAAATAGACAGACAGAAATCCTTGAAAAGGCCCAACAATCAATTAAGCAATAAAGTGTGGTCATTGACCCTCCAAGAGGTAATTGCCAAGAATCCAAGTGATATGACTCCAAGGTGCTCCAGCTGCTACATCCAATGCATTGTTTTATATAATCTTCCTGAGAAAGCAGGCTTTGTCCTACGAAACACGTTGTAGAATCCCTGAAAAAGCATCATGGCAGGAATTGTAAAGGGCTAATGTAATACACTATATAACTGTCTTCACGCAGATTTTAATTGTACAGTTTTTTTCCCTATGTGTATAACTCGACCCCTCCTATATGGCTTTTTTATTGAAAATATGAAATAAAAGTTGATTGCTTTTACTTTGAGATCTTTTTTTGGTGTGGTATTATTAAAGTCCTATTTACTTGTGTGTTCTTAGGGGAGACTTTTTTTTTTCTTTTGCATATAAGGCAGGGCTCGACAAATCCAGGTCGCCATGGCGACTAGAAATAGGGTCCTGGCGACTTGGATTGGAAGGGGGGGGCAAAAAAAAAAGATTTTTTTTTTTTTGTGAGCTGGCGCATCTGGTGGTGAGCCGTTGGTATTACAAGTTATTACCACCAGATGTGTAAGCTGGCGCCATCTGGTGGTGGCCGTTGGTATTACAAGTTAAGCATTACAAGTTAAACAGCAATTCTAATGTAATTTTTCACTATTTATCACTATTGTCACTGCCATCTTCTTCCTTCTAATTAGAACCCCCAAACATTATATAATATATTTTTTTATCCTAACACCCTAGAGAATAAAATGGCGATCGTTGCAATACTTTCTGTCACACCGTATTTGCGCAGCGGTCTTACAAGCGCACTTTTTTAAATTAAAAAATAAGACAACAGTAAAGTTATCACCATTTTTTTTAATATTATGAACGATAATGTCACGCCGAGTAAATTGATACCCAACATGTCACGCTTCAAAATTACGTCCGCTTGTGGAATGGCGACAAACTTTTACCCTTTAAAATCTCCATAGGCGACGTTTAAAAAATTCTACAGGTTGCATGCTTTGAGTTACAGAGGAGGTCTAGGGCTAGAATTATTGCTCTCGCTCTACCAATCGTGGCGATACCTCACATGTGTGGTTTGAATACCGTTTACATATGAGGTCGCTGCTCACGTATGTGTTCGCTTCTGCGCGCAAGCTCGTCGGGACGGGGCGCGTTTTCTGGCTCCTAACTTTTTTAGCTGGCTCCTAGATTCCAAGCAAATTTGTCAACCCCTGATATAAGGATTGAGTTTGGGAACCACAGATTTAGAACATACTGAAGCATGTTCACCATGAAACGCCTATACTCTGGAAGAGAGGTGAACAATGGCATCCTCCCGACTTCCTCATAGCAGGATGCTTTGTTGTTCTGAGCACCAAAATATAATAATGTTTGATGTACAGCATGTATTACTGTTTCTAATTCGGGTGAAAATGATTGCTTTGTTGTTTCACTAGCAGTACATAAACACTTGCAGTCAATCTTTTATTTCCTGTCTCAACAGCCATGGTTTAATCTGGTTTTTCTTTATACGCTCTCCTCTTTAATGAAATTGAGCTATTTTTTGCTTTATAATATGAAACATGGGAAGCTGTGCAAACCATTGCAATAAATTCTTGCCTTTTAATTCAATAATTTTGTACTGCCATAATGGCTGATTGTTCCAATTTGTGCGCAGCGAAGCATCGGATAGAAAAAGAAGAAACAGATGCTGGGTAGTGCACCAGCGATTAGCAGGCAGCTTTTTTGTTTTTTTATTAGGGACGTGGAAGATTTTTATATGGGATGGCTAGTGTTTGTGTTGCAGAAGATGGAGACTATTTGGAGGAATGGTATGAAAATGAAAATAGATTGAAAATCGATGACAGTTGTAGGGGTTTATCTTCAGGGGGAGCAGAGAGGCACCATGTGTTTGTTTAGTGCCTGGACCTTGAAATTGCTTCCAGCTTTCCAGCACTTACCAAATCCTTCAGATATTTCACAGTTTACTTTAGCCTCTCGGTGGGAGAGTTCCGGTATTCTCTTCTTTGACAGGTTGTGGAATGTCAGCGTTTCGGTATTCCTCGTTATTTCAAGCTAGGGGAGCCAATCGTCACCTCTGTAATATGATGGTAAAATAATATCCAGGTGTAACAACTCTGAATCATGGATCCTATCTTGATAAAGGTGGTCATACCAGGTACACGATGAACTTGTGCATCCTGGATGGGCTTTTCCATGTTCGGTCAACACTATGGAACGCTTATTTGCCAGCTCACTCACAGTCTAATTTTTTTGAACTGGTTATGGGCCCTGTAGTGAGTTTAATCTCAACCTTGGTTGATTGTGGACATATTACTTTTGGGTTGCCACTGTGGTCCATAAGTGTGTATGTCAGGGTTTGACAAATTTGCTTGGAATCTAGGAGCCAGCTAAAAAAGTTAGGAGCCAGAAAACGCACCCCGTCCCGACGAGCTCGCCTGCATATGTAAACGGTGTTCAAACCACACATGTGAGGTATCACCGCGATTGGTAGAGCGAGAGCAATAATTCTAGCCCTTGCCCTCCTCTGTAACTCAAAACATGCAACCTGTGGATTTTTTTTAAACGTCGCCTATGAAGATTTTAAAGGGTAAAAGTTTGTCGGCATTCCACGAGCGGACGCAATTTTGAAGCGTGACATGTTGGGTATGAATTTACTAGGCGTAACATTATCTTTCATAATATTAAGAAAAAATGGGGATAACTTTACTGTTGTCTTATTATTTTATTAAAAAAAGTGTAATTTGTTCCCAAAAAAGTGCGCTTGTAAGACCGCTGCGCAAATACGGCGTGACAAAGTATTGCAATTATCGCCATTTTATTCTCTAGGATGTTAGGAAAAAATATATATATAATGTTTGGGGGTTCTAATTAGAGGGAAGAAGATGGCAGTGAAAATAGTGAAAAATGACATTAGAATTGCTGTTTAACTTGTAATGCTTAACTTGTAATACCAACGGCCACCACCAGATGGCGCCAGCTTACACATCTGGTGGTAATAACTTGTAATACCAACGGCTCACCACCAGATGGCCCCAGCTCACTTTTTTTTTTGCCCCCCTTCCAAGCCAAGTCGCCAGGACCCCATTTCTAGTCGCCATGGCGACCTGGCGACCGGGATTTGTCGAGCCCTGGTGTATGTGTTCCATAGAATATACAGATGTTAGTCATATCAGTAAAGGAAGCCCTCCCTTTCTTAGAACCAGAATTAAAGTGCACCTAAACTCAAACGGCCACATATTTGCAGCTTAATGTTTCCCAGATTTGGGGGTTTCCTTGGTTTCTTTTCTTTTTTGACCTGGTGTTCCTGCCAATAACACACATTAAAAGAACAGGAATAGAGAAGACATTTTCCAGTGACTAACCCAACCGAGACGGGGGCTTTTGGAGGGGACCAGGGGCTAGCCTTCTACTGACTGATCATGGCCCATGTAGGAGACTGAGCAGTTTGCTTCTCACGATCGAGCATGGAAGAGTGCTCAGTTCAGCCTCTGATCCCATGGATAGGACAGATTATTCTCTAATGATGTTCAACAACATGATGAACTCTGATGCCTCGTACACACGACCGTTTTTCTTGGCAGGAAAAAAACTGTTTTTCCTGACGGGATTCCTCTCAAGCTTGCCTTGTATACACACGTTCAGGCCAAATACCGCCCGTCCAAAGAGCAGTGACATACATGTACGACGGGACTATAAAGGGGAAGTTCCATTCAAACTGCGCCACGCTTTGGGCTGCTTTTGCTGATCCTCGTTTTAGTAAAAGTTTGGTGAGAGACGATGTGCGCTTTTCATGCACTGCATTAAACGATGCAATAATTTGCAGCGTGACGAATGTGATATCTCCATTACGAACGCTAGTTTTACCAGAAAGAGCGCTCCCGTCTCATACATGATTCTGAGCATGCATGATTTTTTTCCCCTCGGAAAAGCATACACACGGCCGGTTTTCCCGACGCGAAAAAGTCCGCTAGGAATCCAGACGGGAAAAAAGAATGCTGGTTCTCCGTTTTTTTTTTTTTTTTTTTTACGTCTTTCTCGTCGGGGGAAAACTGCGATGGAGCATACACATGGCCAGTTTTCCCAGAAAAAAAGTGGTCGTGTGCGAGTCATGAGAGTGATGTTTGGATTATTTATCTGAATAAGGACAATAACGCTTCCCTTCTGAAGTGGATGAAAAGGTGTAATATTAATCTTGTACAGGTTAATTGGAGGAAATATCGTGGCCCTCCTGCCGAATGAGTTGGAGATGAGACAGAAATATTTATTCACCATCTACCTCAAGAAATCTATGAAGATAAATGATTTCCACTTTTTCAGACTGCTGGAACATTGTATGAGTTTTGTCTTATGATGACTTGTCTAGTGGAAAGATTAAGGGCTCTTTCACATGGCGGACCTGAACGGGCTCTCCGTGCTCCTCTATGGAGCCGCGGATGTCAGCGGTGACATGCCCTTTGACATCCGACCTGCTCCGATCCGCCAAAGTGTGACGGAGGAAAAACCTACTTTTCCATCCATCTGGCGGATCGGGTGAACACGGACAGACGGTCCATGTTCATCCGATCCCTCCCATAGGGGAGAGCGGAGAAAAGACAGGGCGGTCCCTGCACAGTATGCGGGAACCGCCCTGTCATCCGACGGCTCAGCGGGGATCAACGGAGCGATCCCTGCTCAGCAAGCGGAGGTTCACGGGGCGGATCATTACTGATTCGCCCCATGTGAAAGGGGCCTTAGACTTCTTTCTTGACAACTGGTGCCAAACTGTTTGGGTGGGCACTGACCTAAATCACCTAGGCTTGTCTAAGTGACTAGTTGTTAGTTTACTGTTTAATTAGATTATATTTTTACAGATAATGTGATCTGCTCCTATGTGATTTTGTGTGGTATTTATTCTGTGTGAATTTATAATAAAGTCAGTTCCAGTTTGCATCTAAGCTACTTGGGTGCAATTCTCAGCTATAATACCTGGTTCCAGAATGAAGGAAGCTTTATCTTGGTGGAGGCAACCGGGCAGAGTGCCAGACGGTCCATTACAGTGGGTAATTGCCCTCAGTATGATGACATTTTGCCTAATTTTTCCATGTTTATGACAGGAAGATGAGGGACATCTCCCAAACAGTACATATACAGCAAATAATAAAAATCCAGTCTGAAAATTGGAAAATGGATACAGGCTCTTAAAGGTACAAATGAGTTTCCATAAAAATAAAAAGATGAAATAAAAACTTTTCACCTAGAATTGAACATCTAGAACTCTAAAACAAATGACCTCATCACAGTGAGACTTGGGGCTCTTTCTCATGAATGACAGTCTTCACTGCCCTTTGAAAAGTGATCTGCTATTGCCAGGCTTTTGAGAGGTGATCCTGTTGCCTCCTAAATTCATGTTTTTATACATCTAAATGGGGGATTTTATAATAAAAATACTGCCCCCCTCCCCAACCAAGCTTGCAGTCCCATTGGCCTTAAAGTGGTTGTATAGTCCCATAAAAATAGTCACCTGTAAGGCAAAAGGCATAATGAGCTAGTATGCACCGCATACTAGCTCATTATGAAATGCTTACCTTGGCTACCTCAGCGTGGACCAGGTAAGTTAACAACGCCTCGTTCTGACATGTTGCCTCTGCGTGTCTTCCGGGTATCGCGGCTGCAGCTCTGCGAGTGGCTGGAGCCGCGATGTCATCCCTCGTGGGAGACTTCTTTCCGGCAAGGTCCGGCGTCTGCCGGTCCCCAAGCGGAGAATCCCCTGCAGTCAGCGGCTCATTGCAAGGGGAATATCTCCTAAACCGTAAAGGTTTAGAAGATATTTTTTTACCTACAGGTAAGCCTTTATTAAATGACTATACAACCACTTTAATGGGAGAGCTTGACAGGCAGGGCAGAATCTAATAACTCTGAAAGCTGAGTTAAATTTGCCACAGATTGTCAACTTGCCCCATAGACGGGAATGGAGCCACCCTGCAGCTGTGATGCAATTGCACCCAATTGACACAGTTATGGCTCGGTGAAGCGGGATTTCACTATGGAATCCCCAAATATGCATACAAGAGGCTTGCTGTTCTCCTGCTAAGGGCCAGCCACTGCTGGCAAAGCAGTCAACGGCAGATAGCGAGTCAACAGATATGCCCATATGAAGGGCCTTCAAGGCATTCTTTGTAGGAATGCCGGTGATCTGGCGATATGGTTACGGCTATCGATATGGTTTCTGTAAGGACTGTGCAGGCGCAATCCTTGCCGACGGAAAGCTCCGAACCTCGGCCGACATCCAGGGCGACGTAGAATTTGAGGAAAGTGGCCAGTCGGCCTCATGTCCTCGCTTCGCTCGGACGGCTCGCTCCGTTCGCTCGGCCTCCTGGCTCTTCTTTTTTTTTTAACATCCTCCAATCCACGGGGATGTTAAAGAATGAGCCTGGATGCCGGCCGAAGTTCGGAGACTTCCGTCGGCAAGGATTGCGCCTGCGCAGTCCTACCAGGAACCGTATCGATAGGGGAACCTTAACGACAAGTCACCGGCATGCATTTGGGCTTAAAGCAAACTTATAAAAGTTCTCACATTTGCCAAAGTGCTGGCTTCTCTGATGGTTTTTATTGGCTGATGTTCCCCCTTTGAGCCTGCTCAGCCAATTGGCCTTCTATCTCTGGTAGTAACCAGGGCTGTGGAGTCGGAGTCGGGGGAAATTTGGGGTACCCGGAGTCGGCAAACAATGCACCGACTCAGACTCCGACTAAATTTAGATTGGAATAAAAAAAAAAAAAAAAAAAAGCAAGTTTAAATGTCCCAATTCACAAAAAGTTATAATTAATGACTTCTCTACTGTAAGAATAAAGACCAATGCCTCACGTAACCGCAAAACGAACACGTTAAGTGACCGTGAAGAAGCATGCTTTTCATGTGCTTCACTATATGGCACGCAACGCACAATTAGGAGCTGCAATACTTATACTTTCCATAGTGTTGTGTTCTGCTTTTACAGGGAACGCATGTTAGAGAACCAGTAAGTGTCCAAATAAAAAAATTCCAACAGGAGTTTTATAAAGCACTAAAAGAAGTTGAAAAGTATGATCGCTCATCAAAACTTACTGTTGAAGAAGCCATCCTTGTTTATCCAGAGATCGTTAGTGATGTGGCCAGAATAGTTACTGCAATGCCACCCACCCAAGTCGGTGTCGAAAGATTATTTTCAGCCCTAAAAATAATAAAGTCTGACTTAAGAGCCTCTATGAAAGAGGATCTGGCAGAGGCAATTCTCTTCCTTAGAACTCTACATTGAATTGATTTGCATTTGCTAAGCCTATAACTACATTTCAAGATTAATATAAACCATTTCTAGGTTTTACAGATTTTGTTTTTGGTTCATTATAGATAAGCTTTGTTTTTGTTCTAACACAGCCAAATAACGTGGTTTGTATTTTTGAACTGGTAAAGATCCTGTTCCTGATGTTTATGCCTGCTGCTACTATCCAGCCACTTGATTGATTAATATTTTTTTTTTTTATAAAACTTTGTTTTCATTGTGTTTGTCTTTTGCTTAAACTGTGCAATACAGTAGACTGTTGGCTTCCCAGCCAGTAGTCCTGTGGTAGGTTGCGTTTCTTTCCCTCAAGGAATGTATAAAATACATTCGCATATTAATACAGAGGAGTCGGAGTCGGGGAGTCGGAGTCGGAAGTACATAAAACTGAGGAGTCGGAACATTTATCTACCGACTCCACAGCCCTGGTAGTAACTAACCTGCCCCTCTTCTTACTAATATGTTGCTAGTATAATGGTAATATAAAAAAAAAATTCTGCATAAGATTATTATTTTTTTCTTGTGATTCTAACCAATTTACCTGACTATTTTCTTTTTGGGATTATTCATGTAGCTAAAGTATTTATTTTCATGAGTAGATGACAAGGCAGATTAATGAGGCAGTCATCATTTACAATCAAAACTGCTACTGAAATAAATAAATAAAAAATAAATCCATCACTCTGATTTAAATACTTGGAATAGTTTATGTGCGAGGCCTATTGCTGCAACATTATATGAACTTGGTGCTGAAACATTTTGAAGGATGCTGGCTCTTGCCAAGTAATTTGATCATTCTATCGGTGATCTCCTAACAGAGCAGTTATTGTTAAGGAAATATGATATGCGTTGGAATATACTAATTAAACGGGTTTTCAAATTATTGTTGTGTTAACAGAATAGTAAAAGGGTCCTATTGTCCATCTGAAAGCTCATGTTTGAATTTGCCAAGATCAAAGTTTTTTTTTGTTATAAGTTATTCAAATAATTCAAATAAAAACGGGGTTATTTGCTTTCTGCAGATTTGTAACTCGAAAAACAGATGGTCTCTCTCTTTTTTTCGTATTTTTTTTTTTTCGTTTTTTTTTTAATAAGTAGTCCAATTTGGCATATTGGCCCTTTTTTTTTCAGTTAATTTTCTCTTCATTAAAACAACATTTCAGATTCAAAATAAACACATTTAGCAGTTGGATAATTGTGCTTGAACGTTTAAGAAAGCTTTTAAGTTTTGGAAAGCTTTGAATTTGAAGGAAAAGTTGGCAAATATTTATATGAAAGCTTGGGGGACAGATTTGTAAAATGAAGCTCTAAAGTTGTGTTCTGGCCTTTTTTTCTTGGCTTTGTTTGTGTGGCACCAAATTGGGATTATGTGAGGTCTATAAATTATATGTGCTGTAAAGTCTTAAAAAGGAAAGCTGTCATGAAAGCAATGAGTAATTTCTAATACACGCACACGGTGAGAAAATTGGACAAAAAATACCGTAGCATTCGTACGATAATCTGATCATTGGTGCACAGTTTTCGAGTGCCGATCACGACGGTTCATGAGAATATACCCGAAGGGATAAGCACGAGAATTTTTCTTTTACTATAACAGCATGAACGATTTTCGTGTGAAAGTATTTTATTTCTAAGGCCTCTTTCACACAGGTGGACCGTTCAGGTCAGCCTGTCAGTTTTTCCAGCGGACCTGAACGGACGCTCCATGCACCTCCTATGGAGCGACTAATCTCAGTGGTGACATGTCCGCTGACATCTGATCCAATGCAAACCCTATTTTTTTATCCGTCTGGCGGTTCGGATGTAAACGGACAAGCGGCCCGTTTTCATCCTATCCCCCATAGAGGAGAGCGGAGCAGTGAGCAGGGATCAACAGAGTGAACCCTGCTGAGCAAGCGGAGTCCGTCAAAACGGACAGCCCCAGTGTGAAAGGGGCCTAAGAATTCAAAATCATGTGACCAAGACCACGCATGTTTGGAAATTAACCACTTAACGACCGCCGCATGTACATATACGTCCACAGAATGGCACGTACAGGCAGATGGGCGTACATGTACGTCCCTGCTTTTCCGCGGGTTGGGGGTCCGATCGGGACCCCCCCGGTACATGCGGCAGTCGGTTCTTCCATGGGAGCGATCCGGGATGAGGGGGCGGCTATTCGTTTCTAGCCACCCCCTCGCGATCGCTCCCCGGAGCTGAAGAACGAGCCGTATGTAAACACGGCTTCCCCGTGCTTTACTGTGGCGGCTGCATCGATCGAGTGATCCCTTTTATAGGGAGACACAATCGATGACATCAGACCTACAGCCACACCCCCCTACAGTTGTAAACACACACTAGGTGAAGCCTAACTCCTTCAGTGCCCCCTGTGGTTAACTCCCAAACTGCAACTGTCATTTTCACAATAAACAATGCAATTTAAATGCATTTTTTGCTGTGAAAATGACAATGGTACCAAAAATGTGTCAAAATTGTCCGAAGAGTCCGCCATAATGTCGCAGTCATGAAAAAAATCGCTGATCGCCGCCATTAGTAGTAAAAAATTTTTTTTTTATAAAAATGCAATAAAACTATCCCCTATTTTGTAAACGCTATAAATTTTATAACTAACCGATAAACGAGGATACCAGGAAGAAGCTCCGAGGGGACATGGCGGCGGTGACCTGCTTTTTTTTTTTCCAGGATTATTTTAAGAGGGTTTACTTCCTCTTTAAAGTGATTGTAAAGGATCAATTATTTTTTTTTTTAAATAGCAAACATGTTATACTTACCTCCACTGTACAGCTTGTTTTGCACAGAGTGGCCCCGATCCACCGGTTTTGGGGTCCCTCTGCTAGTCTCTCAGCAGCCCCTCCCCACATCAGATGACCCCCTGGATGAAGCGCTCTCCCGAGGGGGTTACATTGGGGGCGTGCTCCAGAGTCATTCATTGGGTGTCCATAGCCGCCGAATGTATGACTCGGCCCGGCGCCCGCGTCATTGGAATTGATTGACGGCAGGGGGAGCCAATGGCTGCACTGCTATCAATCTATCTAATTGGGACATGAGCCACCAGCCATAGATTGTGTTCTCGTCCCCGAGGAGAAAACCAGGTTCAGGTAAGTAAAACGGGGGGGCTGGGGGGCCGGTGACTGCAAGAAGTTTTTTTTACCTTAATGCATAGGATGAGGGTTTACAACCCTTTTAAGAAGCACTCTAAAAAGGCAAGTTGCCTGGCAATCAAGCTGACCTTCTGAGTTCAGCCCTTAGGAAACTGGTTTAGTAGTTTAAATTTCCCCGTGTGGTGGAAGTTGATATCTCTTTCTTCTGGTCTTTATATTTGAAGTCCTCTCTAATACTGTACACTGGAAACTTACAGAATGTCGGGCATGCCCTGTCACTGTGTGTGGCATGATCCAGGCCCCTTATTATCTGAGTGTAGGGGTGTTGTGTGGCCTGGATGTATTTTTATCCAAGATAAGCGAGGAATGACTGATTATCACAGTAGATTCTCCTCTGGCAGAATGTGTGGGACAGGAAGGAAGCCGCTCAGTGGGATGGTGACCTGCAATATTAAAACAAGAAACGGCTTGGAACTGACTGCAGAGATGCAGATTTTGTTGCTGTATAAAACCATGAGAAACTCGTACTGTGGATCTAACCTGTGTTCTTTATTTGTTTAAAGTGTAAGTTCATTTTTGGCTACAGTTTCCTATAATCCCACTATGCAGCTCCATATCCTCCTGAGGCTGCATTCACACCTGAGCGTTTTGTCGCCTGAAGCGCGACGCTCAAATACGCTAGAGGGGGAAAAAATACATTATTCGCTATGGAGATGGTTCACATCTGCACGCCAATATGCCCGACGCCGAACGACTGAAGCTCAGACAAGTTTCGGACAATTTTTTGTCGCACGTATCGGGCGGTTTGGTCCTTTTTGAGCGTTTCCCATAGAAAGTAATGGAAACGCTCGATTCAAGCGACTTGCGCGACGAGCGTTTTGCTATGGGCATTTCACCCAGGCAGAAGATTAAAAAAATCTACCAACATAGCAGCAAGTGATGAAAAGATGATAATTTTTCCTATTGGCTAAAATAAAAAACGTCAAAACAAAAACGTCGGACGACGCTGTATGCAAACGCGCAAATAAGCATGAATACGCACGACAAAACGCCGGAAAAAAACGCTGGAAAAAATGACCGACGCTCAGGTGTGAATGCAGCCTAATAGTACATACCAGCTCATCTTCTATTTAAAATGGTGCATGCCTCAGTAGTTGGGGGGGGGGGGGGGGGGCCCTCTGCACAAAAACTGCTGTGCTGCCGTTTGCATGATGGGCTGAGCTTTAGGATGACGAGCCCCCAGTTTAAAATGTGCTACAGAAGGAGAGAGTACGCTGCGTGCACGCGCAGTTTGAAGGACCTGGAGCTGCCGCTACTGAGCTTAGCTGGAGTGCTGAGAGCGCGCTGTGCAGGGGCAGTTTGAACGGTTCCAAAACTGGGGTTTCCGATTTCCGACGGGAATTGTGTGATGGCAGGCTTTTGTCAGAAAATCCGACTGTTTGTACGCTCCATCGGACAATTGTCGGGTTTTCCAACAACAAATGTTGGATAGCATGTGTTCAAATTTTCCAACAACAAATGTGTGTTGATGGATTATCCGACGGTGTGTGCACAAGTCCATCGGACAAAACTCCAAAGTACAAACACGCATGCTCAGAAGCAATGCTAGCCATAACACATCATTAGCAGAAGTTGCCCAAAACGTGGCACTAAAGAGCTGAAAAATTTAGTTTTGTGTTTGTTGGCCAACAATGGTGTGCCGTTTTGTATGCAAGACGAATTCCTGGCCAACGCCCTTCGGACTAAAGTCCTACAATTTGTCCGCGGAAAATCCGTTTGTGTGTACCGGGCTTCAGTTTTCCACATTATTGAAAATCCTCGGGCCATGCTGGAAATTTTGCTTTGTTGGCTCAGATTGCGCATGCTTATTTAAAATCTGAACTTCACTCTATAAGTCAAAATTTACTGTTTTTAATCCTTCTGTTGCTAGTATTAAATGGTTGGGAAAGTACAGTTGAACCTCGGATTACAAGCATAATGCGTTCCAGGAGAATGCTCGTAATCTAAAGTACTCGCATATCAAAGCTGGTTTTCCCATTGAAGTCAATGGAAACTAAAATAATTTGTTCCGCATTGACTTCAATGGGATGCAATACCGAATGTGGCCAGAGGTGGGGGTGCCAGAGAGCGCTGAAAATGGATGAAAAGGCCCGAGGACACTTTTGACTTGTTTCCTGCGCCCCCGTACCTCAGGCCAAATGAGGTACTGCAGGCCAATGTTCGGCTTTTCTCGGCTCCTGCGCCCCCGTACTTGAGGCCAAATGAGGTACGGCAGGCCTTTTTTCGTCTCTGCTCGGCTTCTGCGCCCCAGTTCCTCAGGCCAAATGAGGTGCTGCAGGCCTATTTAGCTTGAATTCTGCTCGTCTTGCGAGTCAACACTCGCAAACCGAGTCAGAATTAAAAAAAAAAAGTTGCTCGCGAATCAAAACGCTCTCAAACCAAGTTACTCTTAAACCAAGGTTCCACTGTTTATTATAGTTACTTTTTTTTTTTTTTTGCATTTCTTGTTACCTTATGGTTTCCAGGCCTAGGCAAAAATGATGTCATACATCCCAGGGAGTCTTCAGGAGGGGTTTTCCCTGCTAAGTATACTCTCCAGCCTGGGTTCTGTCAGAATTGGGGACCCGTCAGATTAGGTAACGGAAGTGAGGTTCTGTCACTACACCGCAACAGCCATCTTGGTACACCCCGCACTCGGTTGCAGTAAGCTTGCAGTCGGAAAGCGGCAGCGGACCTCTTTTTACACCCACCCAAGTCTTATGCCGCGTACACACGACCGTTTTTCGGGTTGTAAAAAATGACGTTTTTTTTTATGTCATTAAAAACGATCGTGTGTGGGCTCCAGAGCATTTTTCATGATGTAAAAAATAGGCATTAGAAATTTCGAACATGCTCTAATTTTTAACGTCGTAAAAAATGGCCGTGTGTGGGCTTTAACGACGTGAAAAAAAACGTGCATACTCGGAAGCAAGTTATGAGATGGGAGCGCTTGTTCTGGTAAACCTAGCGTTTGTAATGGAGATCGCGCTTTTCAGTCTGTTACAGCGTGATGAATGTGCTAAGACTGCAAAGAGCGAATCGGCAAAAGCAGCCCTAAGGGTGGCGCCATTCGCATGGAACTTCCCCTTTTTATAGTGCCGCCGTACGTGTTGCACGTCACCGCGCTTTGCTAGAGCATTTTTTTTTTCACGATCGTGTGTAGGCAAGGCCAGTTTAACGATCGGGTTGAAAAAAAATTATTTTTTTCTAGCCCATTAAAAATGTCATTTTTTACAACCCGAAAAACGGTCGTGTGTACGCGGCATCACATTTTACACTTATTACCAGTAGACTGAGCTTATATAGTGAAATACAGTATTTTTAAATCCATCAGACTGTTTTGCTGTTGAATTTTAAAAGCAGCGTTGTTCTGTCAGATTGGCAAACCTGTGAGATCAGCAGGCTTGCTGCTGCTTTTAAAATTCAACATCAAAACTGTGTCAGATTTTAAAATACTGTATTTCAGTATATAAGCTCAATTTACTGGTAAAACATGTGTAAAATGCAAGACTTGGCTGGGTGTAAAAAGATGTCCGCTGCCACCTTATGACTAACGATTATAGAAAGATGGGCGTCGCGGTGTTGTGAAGGACGTCACTTCTGTTACCTATTCTTATGGGTCGCCGATTCTGACGGAAAACCTACATGCCTGAACTAAGGACGGATGGATTCCAGGAAGTAAATGCTGGATCATTTGCCCTTACGCAAGATGACCATAACCAGAAATGCTAGAAAGTGTGTTGTTTTTTTTTTCTTTTTTTTTTTTTTATGTGGTTTCTCAGGAAAAAAAACGGACATCAAGTATGGGAAAGTTTGCTTTGAACATAAAAAATGTATTAAATAGTTTCTGGTGCTCATATGCACTATGGTTCTGCTTTAACCACTTCCAGCCCAAGGACGTCATATGACGTCCTGGACTTTCAGTGGGAATATCTGAATGATGCCTGCAGCCACAGGCATCATTCAGATATCCATCTCTTCAGCCGGCGATTCTGTGCACCATAAGAATGATCATAGCGGCAGTTCCACCGCTTGATCGTTCTTATAGGCGGTGGGAGGGGGGGGCATCCCCTCCCGCCGCCTATAAGAACGATCAAGCGGTGGAACTGCCGCTATGATCATCCGGTGCTTCTCCGGGCTCTCCTTTGCCATTGGAGACCCGGAGAAACGATCCGCCGGCGTCCGATGGAAACCATGGAAACCATAGAGAAGACTGGTGACCAGATGGTCACCAGTCATCTATATGATCGTCGGAGGCCCGGGCGCGATGTTATGACGTCACGCCCGGGTCCTGGAATGTAAACACAGCGCAATCGCGGCTGAAAGCATTAGATCTGTGATTTTTTTTTCACGATCTAATGCTTTCCAGCCTGGAGGAGAGATGTGGGGTCTTATTGACCCTGCATCTCTCCATAAAGAGTACCTGTCACGAACCATTCCTATTACAAGGGATGTTTTCATTCCTTGTAATAGGAATAAAAGTGATCAAAAAAAATGTAAAAATAAAAGAAATTGAGTAAAATAAAAAATAAAATAATAAAAATGTTTTTTTTAAACGTCCCTATCCCCGGTAGCTCGCGCTCAGAAGCGAACACACACGTAAGTCCCGCCCACATATGTAAACACCGTTCAAACCACACATGTGAGGTATCGCCGCGTGCGTTAGACACCAGCAACAATTCTAGCACTAGCACTCCTCTGTAACTCTAAATTTGTAACTTGTAAAAAAAAAAAAAAAATAAGCAACGCCTATAGAGATTTTTAAGTACTGACGTTTGGCGCCATTCCATGAGTGTGCGCAATTTTAAAGCGTGACATGTTAGGTATTTATCTACTCGGCATAACTTCATCTTTCACATTATACAAGAAAAATGGGCTAACTTTACTGATTTGTTATTTTTTAATTCACAAAACCGTTTTTTCCCCCAAAAAAAGGCGTTTGAAAAATGATTGCGCAAATACTGTGCGAGATAAAAAGTTGCAATGGCCGGCATTTTATTCCCTAGGGTGTCTGCTAAAAAAACATATATAGTGTTTGGGGGTTCTGATTAATTTTCTAACCAAAAAATTATGATTTATGCATGTAGCAGAGAAGTGCCAAAATAGGCCCGGTATGGAAGTGGTTAAAGAGCACCTGTAATTTAGTAGTAAACATAATCCAGAAGAAAGAGAGTAGAGGAGACCATTACTGTGCTCAGTCCTTTGACATGTTTATTTTGCGAGCGTCATGTTTAACGTTCCATGAAATGTGTTTGACGCCATGGCAATGTGATCAGTTTAAGTGGTAAAGTTAAATTGCCCACACATTATCAGATTTTGTTTCAGATCTGATCTCAAAGATCAACACATTTTACCAGCCCTATCATGTGAGGGCTTGCCTAAATAACTCATTGAAATGATATCCAGTCAGGTAGAACCTTACAGTGCACAGCTGGTCTATTTTGTTGACCTGTCAGATCAGTTCTGAAACAAAATCTAACCGTGTGTTGTCAGCGGTAGGTGTGGTGGACTCAATTCAGCACCTGCCATGTTATACAAGTATATAAATGCAGGTGTACATTTTTTTTTTTTTATTTAAACTAAAGATGAAAGTGGTAATGTTGGTAAAACTTTACAAATATTTGCAATTACTTGGTGCGTCCAGGTGAATTCAACTTTTTTTTTCAGGACACTTTGGGCCTTTATTTGGTGATAAATGTTTGTTTTGTTGCATTATCAAAAGAAAACATGCGCCGAAGTGTGAAAACTACCGTATTTATCGGCGTATAACACGCACTTTTTCCCCCTGAAAAATCACGGGTGCGTGTTATACACCGACAGCATACCAAGGAGGGGGATGAGCGCAGCCGGAATTCACGAGCCGCCATCTCCTGTTTACTAGGCTCTAACTCATTTCTCGGTCGGCTCTAACTCGGCTCTCACGTCACACACACAGTCCCGCCTCCTCCACCGGCATTGGACCAGTGTTCTGTCTATCACAGGAGCTGGTCCAATGCCGACAGTGGACTGTGTGTGAGAGACCCGAGTTAACAGGAGATGATGGCTTGGTGATTTCTTGAAGTTCAGGCTGCTTTGATGACAGATAGTGAGGCTGCAGTTAAAGCGGAGGTTCACCCTAAAAAACAACTTTGTACCATGCCATCCATCATACTTGCGTCAGCTACAGTATGCCTTTATTTTATTTTTTTGTGCTGTAATTACAGTTTAATCCTTTAGTTTTGTTTCAGACTCTCGCGGGGAAAGGCGTTCCTATGAAGAGGGGAACATGATTGACGGCCGGCTATGGCGAGTCACGCATTCCGAAAATAGCCGGAGTAGGACTCTGCTCTTCACGGCACTATACGGCGCCTGCGCACAGACAAGGAGCTGACTGCGCAGGCGCCGTATAGATCCGAGTCCTGTTTCGGCCATTTTCGGAACACGTGATGCGCCATAGCCGGACGTCAATCGTGTTCCCCTCTTTATAGGAACTCCCTGCGGGAGTCTGAAACTAAACTAAAGGATTAAACTGTAAGTACAGCGCAAAAAAATAAAATAAAGGCATACTGTAGCTGACGCTAGTATGCTGGATGGCATGGTAGACCAAGATTTTTTTTTTTTTTTTTTAGGGTGAACCCCCGCTTTAAGGTAAACAAAAATGGCATTGATGGGATGCATTGGGGACATTGATCAGGCTGCATTGGGGACATTGATCAGGCTGCATTGGGGACATTGATCAGGCTGCATTGGGGACATTGATCAGGCTGCATTGGGGACATTGATCAGGCTGCATTGGGGACATTGATCAGGCTGCATTGGGGACATTGATCAGGCTGCATTGGGGACATTGATTAGGCTGCATTGGGGACATTGATCAGGCTGCATTGGGGACATTGATCAGGCTGCATTGGGGACATTGATCAGGCTGCATTGGGGACATTGATCAGGCTGCATTGGGGACATTGATCAGGCTGCATTGGGGACATTGATCAGGCTGCATTGGGGACATTCATGGGCACTGACCTTTAATTTGCTTCATTGTGGTTTATTTTAAAAAAAATTATATTTTTCCCAGAAATTTCCCTCTTAAATTGGGGTGCGTTGTGCGTGTTATACACCGGCGTGTGTTATACGCCCATAAATACGGTATCTCTTTTTTTTTAACTGTATGTTTCTTGCCATTACCATGACCCACTAATAAACTATTTTTCTACTCTTAAAGGGGTTGTATACTGGTGTACTGGTTGTATACGGTACAGTTACCAGCGCCTAACTGAAAGCTCCCGATCGCTGCTTGTGATCGGGTGTTTTCGAATCACGTGATGGCAAGTCACGCCGGTTACCTGCTCTTAAGCCGCGCCACGCCTCCCAGCGTCATAAACCTCCTAAAGGGTACATTACAGGTAGATTTGTTGGGGCAGCTAATTCCATGAACCCAAAAGCAGTACCTGATCTATCCTGTCTCGTGTATGGGTACTTTTAGCTGGGAATTTGAGTTCATAACAGGAATGTGCATCCTGCTGCGATATCCATGCCTCTTTAGTCCCCACTCACCAAGAGTGAAGGGAGACTTTGAAGACTTATGACCACATCAAAAAGCTCTAAAATAATTTTATTTTATGGCTTTAAGATTTGATTGGCCGAGATTCAGCCTCAAGCCTTTGCATTGCATAACTTTATTCACTGATCAGCTTGTCCTTTGTAGCCACAGAAAGAGATTTTTGTTTACAACATGATTGTTTTCATACATTTTTAACATGAGTTAATCGTTTTTTTGTAATTTTTATCCTCTATTAAATTATGCTTAATTTTTTTTTTCTAATGAAATTAAATGGAGACTGGCATCATTAAAGGGTTTGTGCTTTTTATGTAAGTTTTGATGACTTGCAGAAAGGAAACAGGATATTGACATTGCATGTTTAGAGCTCCAGGCCATTTCTGCTTGTCTTGGAAAAGACTTGTACTTTTTTTTTTTTCCTCCCCCAAGATAAAAAAAGAAAAATCCTGATTTAATGTTTCATTGTCTAAACAGCGGGTTATTTTTATTAGCAAAACATACTGCAACAGAAACAACATGAGGATTTAATTTATGGCTAGACTCCATTGTGATTCCTCCCCCTCAAAACTGATAGATCTGAGGGGTAAGCCTATCATAAAATGTTTTATATGCTCCACATCTTGTGGGCTTGTATTTTTCATTCTTCTTTCTTTTTTTCATTCCACAAGGAAATTCTGATCCAGAAAGAGTAGACCACATCCGTTGGTGTTTTTCAAGTAAATTTAATAGTGGGGAACACAAGCACATAGAAGCTGAACCAAGCCAAATGTGAGTGGAGATTGTTGCCTGATACAAACATGAATTTAAAATAAACTACCAGGGCATGCAGTGCCAACACTCATAGTGGTAGATGGGCATCAACACTTTAATTGTGACCTTGCATGGCTTAATTTCAAGGCTGAACTGTAGGCGACTTTTTTAAATGTATTGTTCACATTTGAAATGCATATGAGAACCATTATACATGGCAAAGCATTTGTAGTTAAATGCAGCCAGTAAGGGTGATCATGCCAGACAGAAAGCTGAAGACTGTTAGTGATTGTAAATTCTTTTTTAAATAAACCAGTTATACTTGCCTCCTCTGTGCAAGAGTTTTGCACAGAGTGGCCCGGATCCTCTTCTGGGGTCGGCACTACTGGCTCCTCCTCTGCACTGTGTGCCCCCACAGAGAGCTGCTTTCCATGTGGGAACTTGTGTGAGTGTGCTCCCGAGGCCTGGATCCTCTTCTGGGGCCCCCTGTCGGCACTCCTGGCTCCTCCTCCGCACTGTGTGCCCCCACAGAGAGCTGCTTTCCATGGGGGAACTTGTCCGACTGCGCTCCCAAGGCCTGGATCCTCTTCGGGGGTCCCCCATTTGCACTCCTGGCTTCTCCTCCCACTGTGTGTCCCCACGGAGAGCTGCTTTCCATGGGGGAACTTGTACGGGCGCGCTCCTGAGTCCTGCTGCTGCGTCCATTGACGCAGACAGCAGGACTCTGCCCCGCCCCTTGCTTCCATTTCACTGGATTTGATTGACAGCAGTGGAAGCCAATGGCTCTTGCTGAATGTAGACACAGGATTGCAGCGCTCTCACAAAGGGAGCCTCCTGGATGTAAAATGAAGTCCGCAATAGGGTGATCTGGCTGCTGTGTTGTCCAAACAACGCTTAGACAATAGTAGAAGAGAGAAGGCCTAGCTTCAGTGTGCATGGAGCCTAAGTCTATGGCCAGCTTAAGAGCGCATCAAAACAAAGTAGCTTCTAATCTTGAAAAAAACAACCACATGTTGTTCTTTAAAGAGGAGTTCCACCTAAAAATTGAACTTCCTCTTAACCCACTCCTCGCCCCCTTACATGTCACATTTGGCATGTAATTTTTTTCGCCGAGGGGCTGGAAATGCGATTTAGCTTAATCGCCTTTTCACAGCCCCTCCCTGTAGGCAAACGCCTGTCCAATCGGACGGCGCCGCTCGCGCATGCGCAGTGGGTGCCCGGCCGTGAAGCCGAAAGCTGTCACTGCCAGTGCCCACACTAGAAATGAAGAGGGGGGGCGAGGAGCGGAGCCCCGGCCGGCGCGTCGCTGGAGCCGTGGAGCAGGTAAGTGTCAGTTTATTAAAAGCCAGCAGCTACACTTTTTTTGTAGCTGCTGACTTTTAATAAACTTAAAAAAAGGGTGGAAAACCCCTTTAAGCTATGGTACAAAAGGAGAATGTCAAACAGGAACTATACTGAATCGGAGCACCGCAAAAGGCTATTTAATTCACTTTTATTTATTCAAAGCAAACTTCCCGATCCATCCATGTCTCTCTGCTTTATTTTGCAGAGAAATCCCTTTGAAAGACACCCCCTAGCATTTCTGGATGTGGCCATCTTGGGTAAGGGCAGAGGATTAATGTAGCAATTACTTCCTGGCATCCATCTGCCCTTAGCTCAGGCATGCATGCAAGAGGGTTTGCTTAGCTGAGAAAGCCTCTCCTTCCCTCCTGAAAACTCCTGGGGCTGTATGACATAATTTGCAGAGGGCTGGAAAGCAAAAAGTAACTGAAGAAATGTAAAAAAAACGTTTAAAGTGGAAAATCTAAAATCCCTATAGACATCAGGGATCTAACACTAACCCCTCTATCCTAAAAATGTGTATACTTACCTTTTTGGATGCCGATCTGACCCGCTCAGACCCGACCTTTAGCACCGGAAGCTCTGCAGAAGACATAGACAACAATGGCTGTAAAATGAATGGGAAGTGACGTCACCCATAGAGTTACTTTGGGACGTTGTCCTCGGTCTCCTCTACACCCGCCTACAAAGAGAAGCCGCGGCTGACACTTCCGCGTGTATGTTCATCTTTTCTTTACAGTGAGAGAGAGAAAAAGAAACATTGTAACTTTCTGTTCATTTACAGATCAGAGGGATGAACTTTGGTCTGTAAATGAAGTGAGTTTAAAGCAACATTGTTGAGTAGTAAAAATAATAACAATAATAGATTAAATTTCTTTAACCACTTCCCGACGGCCGTACGACTTTATACGGCCGCAGGGTGGTTTTAAATCTCTGGGAGGCCGTGTTTTTACGGCCTCCGCTCCTCCTGGCCACTGGGGGGCGCGCGAGCCGCATCACTGGGATGCGCGTGCCTGGCGGCCGCGATGTCCGCCAGGCTCCCGCGATCGGCGGTTACAGAGAGAAGGACATGGTTCTGTGTGTGTAAACACACAGATACATGTCCTGTCAGGGAGAGAGGAGACCGATCTGTGTCTCTTGTACATAGGGACACAGATCGGTCACCTCCCCCAGTCAGTCCCCTTCCCCCACAGTTAGTAACACTAGGCAGGGTACACATTTAACCCCTTCCTCACCCCCTAGTGTTAACCCCTTTAATGCCAGTCACATTTATACAGTAATTAGTGCATATTTATAGCACTGATCGCAGTATAAATGTGAATGGTGCCAAAAGTGTCCGATGTGTCCGCCATAATGTCGCAGTACCGATAAAAATCGCAGATCGCCGCCATTACTAGTAAAAAAACAAATAAAAAATAAAATAATAATTCTGTCCCTCGCTTATTGCGATTTTTTTTTTTTTTTACCAAAAATGTAGAATACGTATTGGCCTAGACTGAGAAAAAAAAAAAAAATTAAAAAAAAGCTATTGAGCTATTTATTACAGCAACAAGTAAAAAATATATATTTTTTTTCAAAATTGTCGCTCTATTTTTGTTTATAGTGCAAAAAATAAAAACCGCAGAGCTGATCAAATACCACCAAAAGAAAGCTCTATTTGTGGGAAAAAAAGGACGTCAATTTTGTTTGGGAGCCACGTCGCACGACCGCGCAATTGTCAGTTAAAGCGACGCAATGCCGAATCGCAAAAAGTCCTCTGGTCAGGAAGGGGGTATATGTGCCCAGTAAGCAAGTGGTTAAATTTTATTGAAGCAAAGAGTATTATGTCTTATTTTATTGCCATCTTGTTTGATAACCTAATGTTCAGGGGTTGTAAATCTTTAAAATAAAGTTCTTCAGAATCGTGATCTTTATTCTAAGCAAAAAATATCCTGATTCTCATTTTATCCAGAATCGTGCAGCTCTACTATATGTGGTAATTAATTCTTCTAAAATAGCTGACCGTCATTCTGCATTGCTCTATCCAATGAAATGTGCCAGAAGACCAGAATGTTTTTTTGCTAGTCACTGTAAATTTTTCCTCACCGTATTTGCGGTTCAGTATTTTTACAGTGCAGTTATATCCAGGTCAAAGGTTGGCGCTAGACCGTTTATAACCTTGCGCAGTATGTGGCCTGTTCTGCTGGCTATATATCCACCAGTTATTTAACTGGTCAGAAACAATATAATTACATATTGTTCACTTTACCAGGAGTCCTGCTGAGGCCGTATAAAATCCTGAAAATCCGTCCGTAAAATTACATTATTGTCGTTTCTTTGTGTGGGTTCTCCAAACCAAAGCGGCAGCCGTGGCTCCTGCAGTCTTAATTAGAATTTACTCTGGTGTGTGTTCTCTGTAGAATTATAGTTTTCATAAGTTGCCAAGCAGATACATAGTTACACAACATGAGTCCGGATATGGGAGGCCGCTACGGATGATTGTGAGTTATCTTACGCCGATTCTCTCCAGGCTGGACTTCTGGAATTCTTGTAATTACCATTCGTTCTCCCTCCATCCTTAATTATAGCTTGTGAAAGACTGCTGCCAAGTCTCCCGCCAGTGAGTAAAAGGACCACAGAAGTGTACCTGTTCATATGACGCAATGTACTGACTGCATACAATTCAAAGAGTTCTATTGTCTTATGTCTTGTCCTGTATCCAGATGCATGCTTTAAATATTTAAAATTAAACTTGCCTTTTTTTTATTGAGTAAGCAAGGCAGGGCCAATTGTTTGCCAGGTCTCTCCTAAAGTATGTAACCCTGACAAAGACCTCCTACACTCCTGGTCTAACCATGCCACCCCTCCACTCCTGGTCTTGCCATGACACCCCCCCCCTCCACTCCTGGTCTTGCCATGACACCCCTCCCTCACTCCTGGTCTTGCCATGACACCCCTCCCTCACTCCTGGTCTTGCCATGACACCCCTCCCTCACTCCTGGTCTTGCCATGACACCCCTCCCTCACTCCTGGTCTTGCCATGACACCCCTCCCTCACTCCTGGTCTTGCCATGACACCCCTCCCTCACTCCTGGTCTTGCCATGACACCCCTCCCTCACTCCTGGTCTTGCCATGACACCCCCCCACTCCTGGTCTTGCCATGACACCCCCTCCACTCCTGGTCTTGCCATGACACCCCCTCCACTCCTGGTCTTGTCATGACACCCCCCCCACTCCTGGTCTTGCCATGACACCCCCCCACTACTGGTCTTGCCATGACACCCCCCCCCACTCCTGGTCTTGCCATGACATCCCCCCCACTCCTGGTCTTGCCATGACATCCCCCCCACTCCTGGTCTTGCCATGACATCCCCCCCCACTCCTGGTCTTGCCATGACACCCCCCCCCACTCCTGGTCTTGCCATGACACCCCCCCCACTCCTGGTCTTGCCATGACACCCCCCCCCCACTCCTGGTCTTGCCATGACACCCCCCCCACTCCTGGTCTTGCCATGACACCCCCCCCCCCACTCCTGGCCTTGCCATGACACCCACCCCCCACTCCTGGCCTTGCCATGACACCCACCCCCCACTCCTGGCCTTGCCATGACCCCCCACCCCCCACTCCTGGTCTTGCCATGACACCCCACCCCCCACTCCTGGTCTTGCCATGACCACCCCCTACTCCTGGTCTTTCCATCATACCCCCCCACTCCTGGGCTTGCCATGACACCCCCCCACTCCTGGTCTTGCCATGACACCCCCCCACTCCTGGTCTTGCCATGACACCCACCCCCCACTCCTGGTCTTGCCATGACACCCACCCCCCACTCCTGGTCTTGCCATGACACCCACCCCCCACTCCTGGTCTTGCCATGACACCCACTCCTGGTCTTGCCATGACACCCACTCCTGGTCTTGCCATGACACCCACCCCCCACTCCTGGTCTTGCCATGACACCCACCCCCCACTCCTGGTCTTGCCATGACACCCACCCCCCACTCTTGGGCTTGCCATGACCCCCCCCCCCCCCAATACGTTTTGTTTACGTTGACCTGTTAAATGGGAACCCAGGCAGGGTTGAGTCACTGGTTGTTAAGACACTGGTGTGTGCCAGTTTCCTAAAAACTTTGTGCTGGAGGCCAGGCCATTCATTTGGCTGTTCGCACAGCAACCTTCATTAACTGTAAACAGTGCATGGGTCTCCCTCATACTTTCCATTCGGTCTTATTTTGCATTTATTTTGTTATATTCTCCAGTAAAATTTCCAGATTTGTCTCATGTTTTTTTTAAACGATAACTCCAAAACGTATTTCTGTATTGGGGTAATTACTTTCAGCCGTGCTGACACACGCCCTGCATAACCAGATCAGTGTACGTCCCCTTTAAGATGCGAGCCGGCGCACTCGCTCCATGACCGCGCCCGCAGACCCGATCGCCGCCGATCGGGTCACAGAGCCAGAACAGGGAGAGGTAAGTGTAAAGAAACATCTCCCCGTTCTTCTCAGTGACACTGTCAGTGATCGTCTGTTCCCTGTCATCATTGGGAACAGCAATCAATGTCGTGTCCCGCCAAGCTACGCCCCCTAACGGTTATAAACCCTCCCTAGGTCACACTTAACCCCCCCTTTTTTTTAACCAAAAATATGAAGAAGAATACGTATCGGACTAAACTGTGGAAAAAAGTTTATTTTTTGGGGATATTTATTATAGCAAAAAGTAAAAAATATTGAATTTTTTTCAAAATTGTCGCTCTATTTTTGTTTATAGCGCAAAAAATAAAAACCGCAGAGGTAATGAAATACCACCAAAAGAAATCTCTATTTGTTGGGAAAAAAGGACGCCCATTTTGTTAGGGAGCCACGTCGCATGACCGCACAATTGTCAGTTAAAGCGACACAGTGCCGAATCGCAAAAAGTGGCCCGGTCCTTTAGCAACAAAATGGTTCCGGGGCTTAAGTGGTTAAACATCTCTTCATAACACAACCAGACTGGTTTCCTGTCTGAAAGGACTTTCATGTTGCTGGAAGGAGAAGATGAGGTGTGAAGACAGACAGCGCTGACACAAAATGTAAAACCAATATCGCTGTAATTTCCTTGGCAGTCATTGACTGATGCCTTGCTATATTGCTGTCATCCTGATTGCATTACGTACATTGCCTGTGTACATCCTGATCACTGTGATGAGGACGTGGAGACGTCATATAATTACTGACTTGTGGAAGCAGATGAGAGAAGATGATCTCAGATACCCCATTATGTTGTGGGCTACCGGGCCAGATGTATGTGCTGCAGGGCATGATGTCAGCTCTTGGAATTACAGAAAAGACATGGATTGCTGGAATAAGTCTGTGCGCAATCTGTGCATTGCAAATGGCATTGTATTAGGAATAATGAACATAATGTTGGGAGAAGGAAATCTGGAAGTCAGAAGTTGCTTAATTTTTTTTTCTAGGACTTAAAAATGACAGTTGGGTTCTTATAGGTTGCTCTTATAGGTAAGCCATTCCTTTTTCCATTTTTCTGGTTTGAATTCATGAGATCAAATTTGGTTTCACCGGCAGGGACCAGCCAAATATTGACCAGTGTGTGGCCATTCTTGCTTGACGGAAGTTGATTGACTTCTGTCAAAGGGACTTGCTAGGAAACGTTTCCCAATCAGCAGCTGTAGCCCAATGGCTGTAGTCGCTGATCAGAGTATTCTGGTCCATCTGTCGGAATGCAATGTCCCACAGGGGTGGGAGAAATAAATTGCTTCACCCATCGTGCTTGTGTTGATTGAGTAATCATTTATTTTCATCCTACTGGCTGAACGAAAAAAAAAAAACGGTCTATGACCAGCTGAATGCTTAGTACGTACAATCAGAAAATCGGACAAAAAATACTTCTTTGTGGCCCTGACATCACCAAAGGTCCATACATAATGTTCGATATATGTAGTGTTTGAGAGGACTGTCAGAAACTGCAGACCTAATAGAGAAAATGTGGGTCAGAGAGTGTGGACATGCTACATTTGTTGGCTGGGGATAAACAATACGAGGTATATACCGTATTTATCGCGGGAAAAAACGCGCTCCCGTGTATACCGCGCACCCCTAATGTGGCCCCCAATCCTGTGGGAAAAATGTTTTTTTTGTTTTTTTGTACTTAGTTTTGGTGTCTTGCGCGGCGTCCATCGGCGGCCTCGTCGGGTCCGGCGTCCTTCTGCGGCTTTGGGTGTCCTCTTCGGCGGGTCCGTCTTCGGCGGGTCGGGTGTCCTCTTCGGCATGTCGGGTGTCCTCTTCGGCGGGTCGGGTGTCCTCTTCGGCATGTCGGGTGTCCTCTTCGGCATGTCGGGTGTCCTCTTCGGCATGTCGGGTGTCCTCTTCGGCATGTCGGGTGTCCTCTTCGGCATGTCGGGTGTCCTCTTCGGCATGTCGGGTGTCCTCTTCGGCATGTCGGGTGTCCTCTTCGGCATGTCGGGTGTCCTCTTCGGCATGTCGGGTGTCCTCTTCGGCATGTCGGGTGTCCTCTTTGGCATGTCGGGTGTCCTCTTCGGCATGTCGGGTGTTCCCTTTCGGCGGGTCGGGCGTCCTTCTGCGGCGTCCTCGCGGCATCCTCGCGTCCTCCCCGCTCGTTTCCCGCCACGAGTTTGAATACTGCGCCGGCATATACCGAGCGCAGTACACTCGTGTATCTTCGGGCAGGCTCGGCAACTGTCGCGCCGACGTCCTGTACGCTCAGGACGTCAGTGCGAGAGGCGCCGAGACTGCCCGAAGATACACGAGTGTACTGCGCTCGGTATATGCCGGCGCAGTATTCAAACTCGTGCCGGGAAAGCGGGTATCGGCGTATATCGCGCACCCACGATTTTGCCCTGATTTTCAGGGCAAAATAGTGCGCGGTATACGCCGATAAATACGGTAAGTGTAGCGCTCAAACAATAAAATAAATAACCAAATATTGCATACAAAAAGTGGATGAACCACAAATAGCGATGGCTCACTGTAACAAAAACAATACAATTACATGTAAATCAAATGTGACAAAAGATAGAACTTATAGTCCATAAGAAAATAAAGGAATATATAACTGGATAGTCCGCCAAGTGTCACGAAATAGCTGGAACACAAACTTCGAAGTGATTCTTAAGGAAAAAGTCGTGACGACTTATATAGAATGTGATGACCCGCCACTGATAATATTATTCCGGTAAGCTCGCAATTTTATTGGTGGCGGGTCATCGCATTCTATATAAGTGCAAGGCCTGTTGGCAAAACCAGATCTTAGGCTGAGCCTGGTTTAAAGAACAGTAGTGAATCTTTTGAAAGTCCGCTCTGCTCAGCCTATGTACCTCCAATTCCAGCCACGTTTCACTAGACTGAGCTTCATTGAATTCCTCCCAGGCTTCAGGTATTTCACACATTCGCTGCCAGCTGCGCACGAGCCGCTTTGCCATGCCAAGCTTGGATTAATTTCTTCATTGCTGCTTCTAGTTAATGTGAAACAGGTGTTCTATGATGACTTATCAGTATGAAGGAGTGGGGCCCCTGTGTAATCCAAGCCAGGCACCTGCTTCCCTAATATTAAATGGGCACTGCAGTGACCCAAGGAGCTGCTCTTTTCCTGGCTAAATTCTTCTACCCTCATAAAGTGTTTGCTAGTCCTTGGATATAATGGCTTCACTTTTCACCCGCTAGTATGCCCAGTAACTCACTTCCTGCTCCTCTTCTGATTTGGACTGTCAATATGTCCCCCCCCTCTCATCTCTAACATAGAGGGAGGTGCTTTGTCTTTCACAGAAGAAAACTGGGAAGGCTGCCCACTCCCACCACTCTCCTTCTTCCAAGGCTTGCCTGCCCTACCAGGGAGCCCGAGACTGAAACTGGTGATTCCACCAGCTTTAGTATAGAGCCGAATGGGGGCCAGATCTTCCCTGATCATCTCTATGGTATAAGAAAACAGAAGTGTGACGGGAGGGTCTGTGGAACCCAGAATCCCTTGGAAAGGTTGGGAAACCCTTGTTTCACGCTCCCCTTGCACCTCTTATGTCTATGTTACCCTGTGCCATCCTGGCACCGGGTGACTGAGAAAATGTCTTGGATTGCTAAAAATGGGACAGTAACTTTTATCCACAATATCTCCCAGGGTATATGTAAAGACTATTCTTGGTTTGTTTAATTCTGAACTCAACTCATTGTTAGTTGAGACTGAGAGCTGATCACATTGGCCTCTGTACTCCTGCTAGAGCTCCTGCTATTGTGTGAAGGTGTCCTGTGTTTATAGTTATGATAATGTATAATCTACTGTGTGAAGCTCGGTGACAAGTCTGACCTGTAGTGAAATCCTGACGGGCATGGTGTCGCATCAGCTACTTTAAGGGATTACTTAAAGGAACACTAAAGGCAGAATTTTTTTTTAAATAACAATATACTTACCTCCACTGTGCAGCTCGTTTTGCACAGAGTGGCCCCGAATCCTGTCTTCTGGGGTCCCTCGGCGGCTGTCTCGGCTCCTCCTCGCAAAAGCTTTCTACCTGCTTTTGCGAGCGCGCTCCCGTGATACAGCGGCGGCCATAGCTGCCGACTGTATCACTTGGCCCCGGCGCGCCGCGTCATCCGCTGTGATTGACAGCAGCGCCAGCCAATGGCTGCGCTGCTATCAATCCGCCCAGCCTAGCCAATCAACGGCCAGGCTGGGAACCGAACAGGATGACAAGCGCGCGCCCGGGACTTTCCAGGGGTGAGGTAAGTAAAACGGGGGCTCAGGGGGGGGGGGGGGGGCGTTGCTGTCAGATGTTGTTTTACCTTAATGCATAGGATGCACTAAGGTAAGAAAACTTTTACTTTTACAACCCCTTTAATTAGATCATGTTAATTAGGTTTATGGTTACAAGTTTATTTGAATAAAATGAGGACGGGAGAACCCTCCTAAAGGTAAACAAACCATTTTTGGCTTGGGAAATCATCTGGTTAAACTGATCTAGATTTGATCAGATGCTTTTAAGTCCAGAGGAGAGATCTGGGGTCTAAGGCCCCATTCACACCTAGGTTTTTACGCCTGAAGCGCACTGCTCACAAACGCCAGAGGGGAGAATTAACATTATTCCCTATGGTGAATGTTCACACCTGAACGCCCGTCGCGCGAAGCTCAAACAAGTCCCGGACCTTTTTTTGTCGCGCGTATCGTGCGGTTTGGGCGTATTTGAGCGTTTTTTTTTTCCCCATAGAAAGTAATGGGAAACGCGCGAATTGAGCGTATCGCGCGACAACGGGCGTTTGCTACGGGCGTTTCGTCGCTTTAATAAATAGAACTTGTTGCCCATGCAGAAGATTAAAAAAATCTACCAACATAGCAACAAGTGATGAAAAGATAATTTTTCCTATTGGCTAAAATAAAAAACGCCGAAGTACAAAAACGTCGCACGACGCTGTATGCAAACGCGCAAATACGCGCGACAAAACGCCAGAAAAAAACGCCCAAAAAAACTACCGAACGACCGACGCTCAGGTGTGAATGCAGCCTAATAGTCCCTAGATCTCTCAGTAAAGAATGCCGGTCCTTGCTCATGCTATCACAAGGGTTGATGTTCACCCCTTGTGATAACAACAAAAGTGTTAGGAAATTAAAGGGACAGTGTAAAAATAAATTAATAATGGAAAAAAATAAATTCTAAAGTGTCCCCCTGTGTTTGCGCGCAATTGCATATGTAGGTTGTGCATGCATCTGTAAATGGTGTTCGCACCACACATGTGCGGTATCTCCATAGGCGTGCGTACAGGGTGTGCCAGGTGTGCCCAGGCACACCCTAATCATCCTGTGCAGAACAGATCCCCCCTACTGACCTGGCTCTTCCCCTTTCCCCCACAGCACTGCCAGCTTCCCTCCTCTCCCACTGGTTGTGTTGCTGTGGATTGTTTAGGATGAGTAGGGGAAGGGGCCAGTAAATATGCCATTTACTGGCCCCTTCCCTTTCTGAATCAACTTCATGAGTGATCGGTAGAGAGTGTTTGAGCTTTGGGGTGCAAACCCTAATGCCAAAGGCTGCGCACACCTATGGGTATCGCTGCAAATATTATAGCGAGACCAATAATTCTAGCACCAGACCTCCTGTGTAACTCTAAACTGGTAACCTGTAATGGCTTTTAAAACGTTGCCTATGGAGAGTACCATAGTTTGTCGCCTCAAGCAGTTTTAGCGTGACATGTTTGGTATCTATTTACTCAACGTAACATCATCTTTTATGTTTTACGGAACAATTGGGTATTGGGTTGTAGTTTTGTGCATTAAAACCAGTTTGAAATGATTTGAGAAGTTTCAGAATAGGCCCGATTTTAAGAATGAAAAACTCCAACAGTAATGCAGAATTTAACAGCATGTTGCCTTAAACTGAAGATATGTCAGAATCAGTAAATGTAACCAGTGAAAGGGAAGTCCAGCTTATTAAACCATATTTTCAGAGGTGCCAGAAATTCACATATTTCTATGTTGTAATCAAATCCGAAAGGAAATCTATAAGGCCCTGTGTTTGAACTGCCACTTCTGCGTCCTCTCACAGCAGTTTTGTACATGTGATCGGATTACAGCTTATTGAACGTGGCAAGATACCTTCTCTGCGCTGTTACTTTGGCAGTTTGATGAAATCTAACTGGACATTTTATATGTACTCAGGAGTGTAAAGCTGGCTGTACACCGAACAAGTTTCAGAAAGTTCATCAGAAAATTTGCTTAGTTGGTGGCAGGGTGGATATAAATCAATCTTCTTTTTTTTTTTTTATTGGATTTGTTTGATTTAAATAGATTTTTTTTGATTTTTATCAAATTTATTTTAATAAAATGCTGTTGGAGTAAAAATCTATCTAAAGATATTTTTTTCTATTTAACCACTTAAGCCCCGGACCTTTAGGCAGCTTAATGCCCAGGCCAGGTTTTGCGATTCGGCACTGCGTCGCTTTAACAGACAATTGCGCGGTCGTGCGACATGGCTCCCAAACAAAATTGGCGTCCTTTATTCCCCACAAATAGAGCTTTCTTTTGGTGGTATTTGATCACCTCTGCGGTTTTTATTTTTTGCGCTATAAACAAAAATAGAGCGACAATTTTGAAAAAAATTCTATATTTTTTACTTTTTGCTATAATAAATATCCCCCCAAAACGTATATAAAAATGTTTTTTTTCCTCAGTTTAGGCCGATACGTATTCTTCTACCTATTTTTGGTAAAAAAAATCGCAATAGGCGTTTATCGATTGGTTTGCGCAAAATTTATAGCGTTTACATAATAGGGGATAGTTTTATTGCATTTTTATTAATTTTTTTTTTTTTACTACTAATGGCGGCGATCAGCGATTTTTTTCGTGACTGCGACATTATGGCAGACACTTCGGACAATTTTGACACATTTTTGGGACCATTGTCATTTTCACAGCAAAAAATGCATTTAAATTGCATTGTTTATTGTGAAAATGACAGTTGCAGTTTGGGAGTTAACCACAGGTGGCGCTGTAGGATTTAGTGTTCACTTAGTGTGTGTTTACAACTGTAGGGGGGTGTGACTGTAGGACTGACGCCATCGATCGAGTCTCCCTATAAAAGGGATCACTCGATCGGTACGCCGCCATAGTGAAGCACGGGGAAGCAGTGTTTACATACGGCTCTCCCCGTTCTTCAGCTCCGGGGAGCGATCGCGACGGAGCGGCTATAAACGACCGCCGCATGTAGCGGGGGGGGGGGGGTCTCGATCGGACCCCCCACCCGCTAGAAGGCAAGGACGTACATGTACGCCCATGTGCCTGTACGTGCCATTCTGTGGACGTACATTTACATGTGGCGGTCGGGAAGTGGTTAAGATACATTTTATAATTTAGTTTGTTCAACATGAAATGGATCTTGGTTATGTAGCATGAGGCTGTATATTCTGCAATCTTTCCATTTTTGGTAAACTCATTCAATGAATCCAAGCTCTGATAACATGCACTGCATTGATACATTCACACAATTTCACAGTAGCCACGAGATGAAATAAAGTTCAGGAATATTCCTTTTATCCCATTGTTTTGCAAATCTATGTACACTACAAACTGTATGATTGAATTGCTTCTCATATCGCTGTTTTACTAACTTGACAGCTTATTATTCTAAATAGGAAACCTTCATTTTGTTTGCAAATATTAAAGATTCTACCTACCAGTAAGAAGTCCTTACATTTAAAGAACACCTGTCATTTCAGATTCATCATGGCAGCGCCTGTTAGTGGGCATCCACTCATCTGCTGCCGCCACGTTCCTCACCTTATTTTGTCACAGCCGCATCACCAGCTGTCCGATTAAAGTGAATGGGACTGTCGGTGACTCGACAGTGAGACAGAGATGACAGGTGTTCTTTAAAAATTATGATTTATATTGAGTTGATTTAAATCAAATCCACCCCGATTGGTGGTCCTATCGGCACCCTTCTGTCAGATATCCTTTGATTGAAATAATAGGGGCCGGGTGGAAACGTGTTGGCCGCAATTGATCAGATACAGCCGCTGTTCAGGTATTCTGAAAGCCACCAGCGCGATGGACTCGTCCATCCCTACTATGTAGTGTGAATGAAGGAATCTATTGGTGTATGGCCAGCTCTACAGTTGGTGATACTAAAAATCTTCTTTTTTTTTTAAAATAACAAACATGTGATTGGTCCACTGGTCCATTCAGTGGTCTCCATCCATTCTTCTCTTGTGGGAAACCTTTGGGGCAAGATCCATATGCCTTGGGGGCAGTGGCGTATCTAGGGTATGGCAGCCATGGCAAGTGCCATGGGCGCCATGAGTAGGGGGGCAGCAAAAAGCCACCCCCCCTGCATGAAAAAACCCCCACCTGTCCTCCCACGGCCGCCTTCCGCACTAATGTAGCTCCCGGCGCCGCGCCCACCCTGCTGAAATGCAACGCCGGCACAACAATTGCTAATATTTTCTCCTTCTGCCTGGGGAGGGGAGTGACAGGTGCACCCAAGACGGCCGATGACTGGCCAGACCGGATCCACATAGGGTAGTGTCTGCGTTTGATGGGCACAGTGGCTTAAATTTATGGGGGTTTTTTTTCAGTTTGTTTTCGCACCCCAATACATTTTCAGTACCAGCCGCCAGTGGTCCCCAGTGTCCCTCTCTGTCCCCGCCTTGTCCCTGGTTATCTGAAAGATGGGTTTAAATGTTTTGACAAGGGCGCAGTGTTAAGTGCTTGCCATAGGCGCCATTTTCACTAGATACGCCTCTACTTGGGGGTATTCCAGGATGTGCTGCTACCAGATTTATTTTTATGCTAAGATGCTGACATACAGATGCAAGTGCAAAACAAAAATGAGTGCAATGGCTATTGAACGATCAATTCAAAAATTGCCTCTTGGTACTGCTTTGATTATTATGGCTCGTATTGTCTTTATATGTTTAGATGCTCTCAATTTTGTCCACTGAAGATGATTCTTGAAAATGTGCCACTTGACAACGTATCTATTCTAATATGACTATGCATGTATATGAAGTGAGAGCAACATTCTTGTGATAAAAAAATAAATAAATCAGCATATTTTGCTTTTAACCTCTTCCCAGCTATAGACGAATGCCTACAGCGTGGACCTACTTTGCCGGGAGGCCGTCAATAGACGTCATTCTCTTTGCACGCCTTCTGCACGCGGTGCGCTCTGTGATCACTGAGTCAATGAGACTCGGGTGATCGGGGTAGGGTGCAGATCCCGGCCAATTACCACGTGATCAGCTGTCAGCCAATCACGTGATGTAAACAGAAGCTTGGTAATAGTTTTTTTTTTCCTCCTGACAGCATGAGGAGAAAAAAAAGTCGATCAGCGGCTTCTGATGAAGGGACATCGGTCCTGAAGAGGAAGAGACACAGCTGCCTCATATGTACCTGCCATCAATTGGTGCCCACCAGTGAATATCTGTGCCACCTATCGATGCCAAAGTGTGCCACCTGTGGATGCCAATCAGAGCCATCTAGCAGGGCTGCCTATCGATGTCACCTGCCAGTGCCCATTACTGCCACCCAGCAGTGCCCTTCAGTGCCACCTCTCGGTGCCCACCAGTGACGCATATTAGTGCCCATCAGCGTACATCAATGAAGGAGAAAAATTACCTGTTTTCAAAATGTTATAACCAAATCTAAAATCGTTTGTTTTTTTTGTTTTTTTTGAAAACAAAGAGGTGATCAAATACCACCAAGCTCTATTTGTGGGGGATAGAAATGATAAAAATTTCATTTGGGTACAGTGTGGCATGGCCACGCAATTGTCATTGAGTGAGAGCACAGAAATCTGAAAATTGGTCTGGGCGGGGGGTTTAGGTGCCCAGTAAGCAAGTGGTTAAAGCTATTTACTGTGGTTTGTACAATAAGGATACCAATTTTTTTTTTTTTTATAGAAGAAAAAGTGGACAGACCGCACGCTACTCTATGGGTGGCTGGGTGTATATGGGCTGTCTGTTCACACGTGGCTGCCTCCGATCTGCTCAGCCCAATTGGAAGAGGACACAGTCCTCTTCCATTTTTTTAGTGGGCCTGATTTCACCCAGAGGTAGGTGTGTGCAAACTGACACAAGTCTGTTTACACCTAAAGGTCCATAGGAATGCATGAACCATCTGATAAAGTCCACCTGAAAAACTGACAGGGTAACCCGATTGGATCACCTATGTGAAAGGACCTTAAACCCTTGTTCCCATTGACCTGCTTAACAAGTCGCTCTGGTGTGAATGGGGGGCTTATGCAGAGAATGCATCAAATGATTGTAAAGACGGAAGGTTTTTTTATCTTAAAGGGGCTGTAAAGGTAAAAGTTTTTTCACATTAAGGTGAAAAAAAATCTGTGGATTAGCGCCCCCCCCCCTGTTTACTTACCTGACCCCTCGAAAGTCCCACGCCGTGAATGCGCAGGCTTCTTGGCCGGGGTTCTCGGCTCATTCATTCGTTGATTAAAAGCAGCGCAGCCATTGGCTTACGCTGCTGTCAATCACATCCAATGACGCAGCTGTATCACTTGCGGGACCGAGTGATACAGTGAGCGGCTATAGCCGCCGGCTGGATTACTGGAGCGCGCCCACAAGAACTAACCACCATGTGAGCTCGCTCGCATGAAGGTGTTTGGTTCTTGCGGGGAGGAGCCGCAACAGCCGCTGAGGGACACCAGTAGACCAGGTTCGGGGCCACTCGGTGCAAAACGAGCTGCACAGTGGAGGCAAGTATAACTGACGTGTTTTGTTATTTAAATTTTTTTTTTTTATCTTTAGTGTTCCTTTGCATTCTATGCATTAGGATAAAAAGCCTTCTGTGTGCAGCAGCCCCCCTAATACTTACCTGAGCCCCATCTCGATCCAGTGATGTGCACGAGTGCCTTGGCCATCAGGCCTCCTAATTGGCTGAGGCAGCAGCTCCATTGGCTCCTGCTGCTGTCAGTCAGTTATGTGGAGGGGGCCAAACTGCGGCTCCGCGTCTGAATGGACACAGGGAGCTGTGTCTCGGCTCAGGTACCTCCATAGCAAGCACTCGGCAGGAGGGAGGGGCCAGGAGCACTGGCGGGGGACCCGAGAAGAGGAGGATCGGGCTTCTCTTTGCAAAACCCCAATGCATGGAGCAGGCAAGTATAATGTTTGTAATTTTCAAAGAAAGAAAAACAAGACTACAATCACTTTAAGGTAGAAAACCTTTTGCCTTTCATAATATCAATTGTGTTAACAGTGAGATGTGTATTTCCGTCATTGCACATGCCCAGCAGTGATTTTCACTGGCGCGTGAGTGATAACATTGTAATCAATGTTTGTTTTGCATATGTTTGGAAATATACTTTTATACATGTTATAAGCTGTACTTCCTATTTCAGGCATTTGGATCATCTGCAACAAAAAGGATCATCATCCCAGTTTAGAGAAATGTCTCTCTTTGATAGAAAACTGGATGACAAAGAGTTATCTTAAACTCAACAGTTCAAAAACAGAACTCCTTATGTTTCACGCCAGCCGAAAGAGTCAACTGGCAACAACCTGGATACCACCGCCCATTCTGGGCCAAATCATCACCCCTAGCTCCAAAGTCAAAAGTCTCGGGGTCATCTTCGACACCTTCATGACAATGGACGCACAAATAGGGTCAGTAGTCAGCGGAGCGCACCATCTGTTGCGCCTACTACGCAGACTTATTCCATTTATCCCCAAAGAAGACGTAGCAGTCGTGGTGGGAACAATCGTGAATTCCAGACTGGACTATGCTAACGCCCTGTACCTCGGACTCCCAAAGTACCAAATCTCCCGTCTGCAAGTCGTTCAGAATACGGCCGCCAGACTGGTGACTGGGAAAAGGACATGGGAATCAATCTCACCTTCGTTGAGAACCCTTCACTGGCTGCCAGTAAAAGACAGAATTGTATTTAAAGCACTCTGCCTGACACATAAGTGCATCCATGGGAAGGCTCCGCAATATCTTTGCGACAAGATAGAACCTCACAATTCGAATCGCGTTCTGCGATCCACCGACCAAAATCTTCTCAGGGTACCAAAAACCAAATACAAGTCCAAAGGAGAAAGAAGGTTTGCTTTTCAGGGTCCTAGACTATGGAACGCTTTACCAACCAGCATTCGGTTGGAGGAAAACCACCTGACTTTCAGAAGACAGATCAAAACTCTGCTCTTCTGATGTCATGAGACACGAACAACTAGCGCCCAGAAGCGATTCAGTTCGCATGCGCCGCGCTTTATAAGTTTTTCATTCATTCATTCATTCATTCATTCATTTGATTTTATAGGAACACTTCACTGTTTATAAGAGATGAACAAGATTTAGCAATTGTGCTGAATGTGCGTTTTCACATATCGCTTCCATTCATTTGTCAGGCAAAGAAAAGTTTGCTTCTATAACATTAACCAGATCTGTTCCTCTATTCTGTACTCATGTGGTTTTCATCTATTTCTTTGTTGCTTTTAAAGCGTTGGTTGAGTGCCAAAAGATTTTTTTTTCTTTTTTTTGTACATGGCTTCAAAGTAAGTGATGCAGATTGAGCTCCAAACTCTGATTATAAGTGGTATGCAGAGAATGTATAGATCGTTTGCTTGCTGTTCTAATTACAGTACAGCAATCTCTGGCAGGGGGGGGGGGGGAGGGGTAAAACATTTTATTTCATGTTTGGTTTACTGGGGCAGTGTTTTTTTGGGGGGAATCTGTGCAATATCAGAAATCTGGGAAACATTGAAAATGATTTTGATGATTTTGTTCATGCTTAGATCTGTTATTGTTGCAGTGGTATTGTGCTTCTGTTCACGGCAGAATCCTTGTACCTTTTTTGACCAGGAGAATTTGTACCGTTTTTTTTTTTTTCTTTTGGCGGGTTGGTTTAAAAAATATATATTCTAATTTATTAATATCTATTTAACCATTTTTAATGAGGCCTCTGATTGCAGATTTATTACATGCACATTGTGGCATTTAGATGAGTGTTTTAGAGCAGTTTTGTGACTTCTATCAGTGTCCAGCCAAACACTGGTTAAAGCTTTTATGAGGGGTTCTCTGACTATCCTATGAGACTGCAGGACCCCTGACCCTCTGTCTGGACAGTCCTCATTGGCCCTCTGCTGAATACATTCACCCTCTCCCAAGAAAACATAAAACCTCTCTAGCAATAAACACCAAACTGTGCATGTGCAAACTGTTGCAAAGCGATGCGCAAACTGTTGGCGCTATATAAATCCTGTATTATAATAATAATAATGTGCAGCCTGACTCTATAGACTGTTATCAGGAAATTATTAGGAGTCAGTGGAAGGAGGGAATGATCAGAGAAGACAGGATCAAACAGCCTTTATACACAATGCAAAGGATTTACTGTATGTACTGTATACTCGAGTATAAGCCAACCTGAGTATAAGCCGAGGTACCTCATTTTACCCCAAAAAACTGAGAAAACTGATTGACTCGAGTAGGGTTGTCCCGATACCAGTATCGGGACCGATACAGAGTATTTGCGGGAGTACTTGTACTCCCGCAAATGCCCCCGATGCCTGAATAGAATACTTGCCCCGCCGCCGCTGCATACCGCAAAGCCGCCGCGTTAATCAGCGTGCGGGGAACATTACAGGCAGCTTTCGTTTGAATAGCTGTATTCCCTGCTGCGCCGTGTATAGACACTCCCCCTTGCTCGGGATTGGACAGATCCGTCCAATCCCGAGCAAGGGGGAGTGTCTATACACGGTGCGGCAAGGAATGGACAGCTATACTATTCAAACGAAAGTTGCCTGTAATGTTCCCCGCACGCTGATTAATACGGCAGCGGCGGCGGCATCATCATCTACTAGGTATGGGGGACATGGCTGCAATATATGGGGGGACATGGCTGGATATATGTGGGGGGACATGGCTGCAATATGTGGGGGGACATGGCTGGATATATGTGGGGGGACATGGCTGGATATATGTGGGGGGACATGGCTGCAATATGTGGGGGGACATGGCTGGATATAATTGGGGGGGGACACGGCTGGATATATGTGGGGGGACATGGCTGGATATATGTGGGGGGACATGGCTGCAATATGTGGGGGGACATGGCTGCATTTGGGGACACATTTAAAAAAAAAGTATCGGTATTCGGTATCGGCGAGTACATGGAAAAAAAGTATCGGTACTTGTACTCGGTCCTAAAAAAGTGGTATCAGGACAACCCTAGACTCGAGTATAAGCCTAGGGTGAGAATGCAGCAGCTACTGTTAGTGGAAAAGAGGGTCAACAATGCCTATTTGCACACCTCGCTGTGCCCATTGCCACCTCACTGTGCCCAACCTCACTGTGCCCACTGCAGCCTCCCTGTGCCCGAGTCAGTGTACCTGAAATTCTTGACAGGCTGCGGGGGTCCATTCATTGTTTAAAAGTCGCGGTCTCCTCCTGGTCCCGTTCCGTGATAGGCATTTCCCAGCTGCCTATCACGGACATCTTCTCATCCTCGGACTCAGTTTCCCAGCAGACACTGTGTTCAGTGCTCCGCCAATCACGGACGTCTTTTCATCCTCTGACAAGAGAACGTCCGTGATTGGCGGAACACTGAACACAGTGTCTGCTGGGAAACGTCTATCACGGAAGGGACCAGGGGGAAGCCGCAACTTTTAAACAATGGACGCTCGCAGCCCTTCAGATACACTGACTCGAGTATGAGCCAAGGGGGTGTATTTTCAGCCCAAAAAAAGGTCTGAAAAACTCTGCTTATACTCGAGTATATACGGTAACCCCGTAGGATCTACAGTGATTATAACAAACATGCTTTACTGCATATACAGACTTTTGATGTGACTTTTGTGGGCTTAGTAACACTTTAACCACTTAAGGATCCCTTCACGCCAATATACGTCGGCAGAATGGCACGGCTGGGCACAAGCATGTACCTGTACGTTCTCTTTAAGTTCCCAGCTGTGGGGTCGCGAGCGCGCAGGCGCTCTCGTGACCCAGTCCGAAACTCCGCGCCCACGGACCCGATCGCCGCCGATGTCCCGCGATCGGTCACCGGAGCTGAAGAACGGGGAGAGATGAGTGTAAACACACCTTCCCCGTTCTTCATTGTGGCAATGTCAGTGATCGTCTGTTCCCTGATATAGGGAAAGATGATCACTGAAGTTACACGTCCAGCCCCGCCCCCCTACAGTTAGAAACACATATGAGGTCACACTTAACCCCCTACAGTGCCCCCTAGTGGTTAACTCCTAAACTGCAATTGCCATTTTCACAGCAATCGGTGCATTTTTATAGCACTTTTCGCTGTGAAAATGACAATGGTCCCAAAAATGTGTCAAAATTACTTATCGGCCTAAACTGAGAAAAAAAAATCGGCGCAGTGCCGAATCGCGAAAAGGGGCAAGGTCCTTAACCTGCATAATGGTCCGGGTCTTAAGTGGTTAAGGTAAAATACCTTTTAGGTGCAGCTTCCCACTAAATACTCGCTTGAGCTTGCTCTCGGTCCAACCCTGTCCAATATCAGCGCTGCTCATTCACTCTTCACTGGACTCTGTAAGAGCCATTGGCTCCATCCATCGATGGATGAAGAAGGGACATCAATGCATCTCGAGATGCATGATGTCCACTTTTCACCTGTCTACGAATGGATGACAAACGTTCCGAATGTGTGAAAGGTGCCCACAGGTTATTATTCATTTATTATGATTAACAAACATGATACTCGCCTGCTCTGTGCAATGGTTTTTCCATCGAGATGCACCGATGTCCATGTTTTATTCATCAACAGATGAAAAAACGGATAATCATCCATTTATATCCGTTTACATCTGCTTCCATCAACATCCGTTTACACCCACCTAGGAATCTCCAATATTCATAATAACCAAAGTACTGTTAAAATATTATACTTTTTGTTTAATACAGTGATATATTTTAAAAGATTTTCCCCAGCGTGTCTAGAGAAGAACGATCTTTATATTGGCAATAACAATAATATATACAATGCCAAAACCTAGAAAGCTAGACATAGTCTAATCAGGGCTACGCGTTTCACTGTGTTTCTGAAGGCTGTTGGAATTCATTTGCACCAGAGCATTATTTGACAGCGTGGACAGAAGTTATATAAGTATTCACTTCTTTGCAGGAATTTTTTTAAAGACACATTTTTAACTTTTTTTTTTTATACAGTCTTTTTAAATTGCTCATTTTTTTTTTTGAGGTTTATAAGAAGTTGCTACAAGATAGCTAGTTATTAGTTTCTTCTAATTGGCGTTGATCAAAGGCTCTCTGGATTTGATGAATTCGGCCACACATATTATGATTTGCGTTACTCATTCGTTTTTTTCCTGTAATTGCAGGTCTAAGAGAAAATGTTAAAAGCGGTTTTAAAGAAGAGTCGGGAGGGCGTAAAAACCAGCAGGAATCAAGGTTGGTGGAAATGTTTTGATGCTTTTTTTTTTATCTCTGTAAGATTAGCAGTCTTCTAAACCTGCATAAAGCTGTGGAGCTTGAAAACTTCATTAAAGTGTTTGTTACCCTAAAAACAAAAAAACATCCTGTTACTTTAAAGCATGTTATACAGCACAGTACTTGTGCTGTGTAATGTGGCCTCCTGTATCACCTGAAATACCTGGCTGATCCTGCCTGGTTCTGCCCCCCCCCTGTAAATTGACCACAGCTTATCATGGCTGCTGAGCCCTTGATACCGTGGTCCGTTTACACGCCTCTGTCATCAGAAGCCCCCACCTCCCTGCCTGTCAGCTTGTGACAGTGCCCACCCCTTCTGCTGCAAACATTACAATGACCTTTCCATACAGTCCTCTGTTGTGTAATGATACTCACAAAAGTGAGTACACCCCTCACATTTTTGTAAATATTTTATTATATCTTTTCATGTGACAACACTGAAGACATGACACTTTGCTACAATGTAGTGAGTGTAGTGTACAGCTTGTATAAATTTGCTGTCCGCTCAAAATAACTGAACACACAGCTATTAACGTCTAAACCGCTGGCAAAAAAAGTGAGTACACCCCTAAGTAAAAATGTCCAAATTGGGTCTAATTCGCTATTTTCCCTCCCCGTGTCATGTGACTCGTTAGTGTTACAAGGCCTCAGATGTGAATGGGGAGCACCTTTGGTTGCAGCATAGAAAATCACACCATCTGTGGCTAGCTTTAATCCCCTACCCTGTAAGACAATGGCTAATGTGTTCACTGTACTAAAAGAAGGAAACTTCATGCAAACTTCATACATGGAGCTAGAATACCAGAAAACAGATCATATGGGCTAGACACTAAATTACAGGTAATGCACACTGATTCCATTGGAAAAATGCCATCATAAAGAACAGAAAACATTTACTATAATAAAAATTACAAAATGACACAGCCTGCATCAAAATGATGAAAAAAAATCAAAATGATGATTGAATGATGATTTAATAGATAAAAATAATGAGATTACGCACCCTCGTTTTAGGAAATGTGCACCAAATGTTTTCCGTGTTTTAACAGGCTGTGACATATCTGGCCATAATCCCCCAATTTTTTAAAATAAGCGTGGTGGGAATTCCCGTGATGCAACCTTGGTGCACTACACCACAGTTGCAGCGCAGTGTACCCGTGGGTTTGGTGTGGGTCAGCTGCGCTTTCCAGATGACTTCTTCTATTACGTCATGGGTTTTGGTGTGCTTTCTGAAAGCGCACCAAAACCACAGGACTTAATAGAAGTTAATGGGAAAGCGCCGCTGACCCGTACCAAACCCGCGGGTACACTGCGCTGCAACTGTGGTGCAGTGAAACTGCACCACGTCAGTGTGAAAGGGGCCTAGGTACTTGTATTTTTTGCCAATTGTGATTTTTTTATAAGAAAAATTTAGGTATATTGGGTGTAATTGTGTAGGTCTGCTTTTTGTAACTGTGGCTGTACACTTCATAGAATTCTTTAAGGTTGTTTTTCGGGCTGGTAGAGAACACACTCGCGACTCCCACGTCTACATAACTACATAACTTGAATATCTTGGAATATGTGCTGTAAATTTTCTTCTTGGCATTCCCTTTATTGTTTTCCCTGCTGCAGCAGAGCAATACATCATTATCAATTGGTCTTCTTACTTTCAGTCCTTTGACCTCAAGTCATAAATACTCTCATCTGAGCTTCCTGATATAATGTGTGCATAAAGTCACTTTGGATATGCTACGTGAGACTGCATAAAGTGCTGCTTGAATACTTTCACCATTCTAAAATTTCTTCTATGGCTGAAAATTTCTTGCAGCCATTCTTGAACCACTACTTATTGCAACACTTTACTCATAACTACTTGATAAAAAATATTATTAGCAAGGAACCTACATTCCAAATAATGCTACCAAAATTGGTTTGTGCTGTAAATGCCCTTCAGAATTGCTCCTGTTTTTGCTGGAGGCTGCCATTTTGCTGAAGCCTAGAGCCCCTGAGCAGCAGTAAATCTTTAGGCTGTCGGCAGATCAGCCTCTAGTGGCTTTGATTTTTGGCACAATTCCAAAAATATATTTGAAAGTCTGTGATATCGTCCCTGAGCTTAACCAGAATACCCCACGGAGGTCCCCACAGTAGCTGGTCGCAAAACAGAGGAGTGATGGATAGGTAACGGGGACCAAATTTTATAGAGGAGGGGTATCGCATTGTAGGCCAGCACAAAATCAATCCATGGTTTTTAGATGAACAGCATCATAAGTACACAGCCTTGCAATCTTATCCTGTGCTGTGTTATCCTGTCCATGCGTCGTCCTCCCTGGCACTATTACTACCCCAGACGAAGGCCTTGAACCTGAAACACGTCGGGTACCGAAGATTGTTCTCGGATATAGAGAGTAATCACATTCAACATATGGTTTTTGTATGCTTGCAATTAATTTTCTTTGTTTTTATAGATCATCACTTGTGTGATTGATCTTTTTTATATATATATCAATAAATAGTTGTTTTATAAAACCTTGGTAGTGTTGTTGCCTTTAAAATCCCATTTCAGGGGGTATTTCCATTTTCCAATGCCACAAATCGAGCAACTGAGCATGTGCAGAGCTGACTGAGACAGTGTGTTACTGGATTCAAAGTGGATGTAAACCCGATTTCTTGAAAACTGACCTAGGCACATCTATCTGTAGTGTTTACTTTTCTCTCTCCAAACCTCTAAGTCCCGTGTCTTTCTGCTGTTTCGTTCCTCTGTTATCAGCATGATAACTTTTGACAAGTTCTCAGGAACGGGAGATAAAACAAGCCTGAAATTTGTGTTGGGGTGGGTGCTATAAATAGATAAGCAGAGAGCTTGTCTTGTCACAACATAGCTCTGCACATTCCTTCCTTCTGCCTATGTGGAGTGTGGGGGGGGGGGGGGTGCCTTTCCTCCAATCAGCTGTCACACAGTGTATGCCAGGACTACACTCCTACTGCTACTGCTGAATGAGGAAGTAAAAATTCTAAACACTATGAATTCTAAAGACTATAGCAAGCTGAACACAGCTGATATACATGTAAAACTTATGTAGGGAGATTTGTTTCATCTCTGTGTATTTGCTGAGGTTGTTCACTTGAGGAGTATATGTAAGGGGTTTACATCCACTTTAAGCCTAGGTCCACACACATGCTATGTGGGAAACGCAGTAATCCCTGCGCTTTTCTTGCACCACGCGATCTGCAGACACCGTTCCGCCTATCACGGACGTCCTCTTGTCCGAGGATGAAAAGGCATCCGTGAATGGCGGAACACTGAACACAGTGTCTGCTGGGAAACCCGAGGATGAGAGAACGTTCGTTCGTGATGGGCGTTTCTCAGCAGACACAGTTCCGCCTATTACGGAAGGAACCAGGAGGAGACCACGAGTTTTAAACAATGGACGCCCGCAGCCTCTAAATAATTTCAGGTACACTAACTCGAGTATAAGCCGAGGGGGGTATTGTCGGCCCTAAAAAAAGGGCTGAAAAACTTGGCTTATACTCGAGTATATACGGTATGTTACAATATCCCTATAAAGAAGACTTTTTAGTAGTGTGGTTACTTGAAACCAGTACACGAGTGTCGTAGCAACCAAAGTGCTGAGTGGATGGCCAGCAATACCCAAGTTAAAAAGTAAGAATGGGTTCACTTTAAGAAAGGGCGTAAAGATGGTTGTAGACAGTTAATTTAGAATAAAAAAAAACGCATAAGGAATGAGCAGTTGAGATGGAATCACAGCTTCAGATAACGGCAAGGAAGCATCTTGATAACAGAATGGCCTTGGCACTTCCGTCTTTGTATACATAGCTGTAACACCCTGCTTTATAAATGAACAAATGACTACAGGCACCTGGGAAAGGGGTTTACACATCCACTCTAGACCACTTTGGTGAAATGTAAACCTTTAAAGACAAACTCTTCATATTTTGTAGCTAGGTTTGCCCGTCTCTTGGAGAGCTCATCCTGTCATATGGCCCACCCAGAGAGATGAAGAGCCCTATGTCTGGAGGCCAGGAAGATGTACATACAGAGCTGCTAATAATATAACTGGCAAAGAATCTGTGTCCGATTGACGGCATGAATTTAGCCACCCAGTCTTTCATTTGGTCTTTGCTTTCCTTGGGAATTCCCACCACGCTTATTTTTTTACATCGTTTTTAGGATTATGGCCAGATATGTCACAACCTGTTAAAACACGGAAAACATTTGGTGCACATTTCCTAAACAAGGGTGTGTCATTTTTTATTTTTTATCAAATCATCATTCAATCATCGTTTTGATACAGGCTGTGTCATTTTGTTATTTGTATTATGGGAAAAAAATTCTGTTCTTTATGATGGCATTTTTCCAGTGGAATTACCTATCATTTTTATTAATAATCTTTAATAAAGTTTGTATATATGTATATGTATGTGTGTGTGTATGTGTGTGTATATATATATCCACTTGCCCACCAGGTAAATTCTGGCACTTCTCTCCTTCATGTGAAAATCACAATTTTTTTGCTAGAAAATTTATCAGAACCCCCAAACATTATATATTTTTTTTTAGCAGACATCCTAGGGAATAAAATGGCAGTCATTGCAATACTTTTTGTCACACCGTATTTGCGCAGCGGTCTTACAAGCGCACTTTTTTTGGATAAAAATCACTTTTTTGAATTAAAAAATAAGACAACAATACATTTTGCCCAATTTTTTTATATATTGTGAAAGATAATGTTACGCCGAGTAAAATGATACCCAACATGTCACGCTTAAAAATTGCGCCCGCTCGTGGCATGGCGTCAAACTTTTACCCTTAAAAATCTCGATAGGCGACGTTTAAAAAATTCTACAGGTTGCATTTTTTGAGTTGCAGAGTAGGTCTAGGGCTAGAATTATTGCTCTCGCTCTAACGATCGCGGCGATACCTCACTTGTGTGGTTTGAATACCGTTTTCATATGCGGGCGCTACTCGCGTATGCGTTTACTTCTGCGCGCGAGCTCGTCGGGACGGGGCGCTTTAAAAAATTTTTTTTTGGTTTTCTTATTTATTTTTATTTAGTTTTATAATTTTTTACACTGAAAAAAATAAAATAAAAAAAATTGATCACTTTTATTCCTATTACAAGGAATGTAAACATCCCTTGTAATAGAAAAAAGCATGACAGGTCCTCTTAAATATGAGATCTGGGGTCAAAAAGACCTCAGATCTCATAATTAGACTTAAATGCAAAAAAAAAAATAAAAAAAAAAAAAATGTCATTTTTTCAAATGACAAAAAAAAAAATGTTTCTTTAAGAGGCTGGGCGGGACTGACGTTTTGACGTCACTTCCGCCCAGCAGAGCTATGAGGACGGGTGAAGGAGATTTCTCCTTCAGTCCCGTCCCCGCTCACCAGCCGGACACATCGGATCCCCTCCGCCGCTACCGACGGCTCCGATAAGCGGCGGAGAGCGCGGGAGAGCGGCGGGAGGGGGGGGGCCCCTCTCCCGCCACCGATAACGGCGAATCCGCCGCGGAGACCGCCGTTATCGTGTACACCACCGCCCCCTGCAAAGATGAATATCTCGGTTGTGGCAGCAGCTGCTGCCGTTATCGAGATATTCAACTTTAAAAAGGAGGACGTCTTTTTGACATGGGGCGGTGGTCAAGAGGTTAAATATATATGTATATGTATATATATATATATATATATATATATATATATATATATATATATATATATATATATATATATATATATATATATATATATATATATATATATATATAAAAAACAATAACAGGGTAAATGGTATTTTACATATGAGGTTTTTGAAAACGTAAAAAAAAAGATAAATTAATAATGTAGGTTGAATATCGATTTATAATCAATCTATTAATTTCTAACGTGCAATCTTATGGTAAGAGTATAAGTAGCTTATGGTTATGTATTCTATTCGACTGTCAATTCTTTGACATAAGTCTAATTCGGTGGTTCTCAACCTTTTTTAGTGCCGTGACCTTTGATAAAATTTCCCAAGTTGTGGGGACCCCTAATAGTAAAATTATATTTGTAGCGTGGGTTGTCAGCATGCAAGACAAGTCATTTGCGCCCCTAACCCACGGACATTTAGCACTCTCTGAGGCCCCGTACACACGTCCGAGAAACTCGACGAGCAAAACACATCGTTTTGCTCGTCGAGTTCCTTGTGAAGCCGCCGAGGATCTCGGCGAGCCAAGTTTTCCCGTTGGCTAACAAGGAAATAGAGAACATGTTCTCTATTTGGCCCGACGAGATCCTCGTCGGTTTCCTCGGCCGAAAGTGTACACACGGCCGGGCTTCTCGGCAGAATATGGCTCCGATCGAGTTTCTGGCTGAATTCTGCTGAGAAACACGGTCGTGTGTATGGGGCCTGAGTCTTTTCCACTAGCACAGTATTAAAACCCCTTATGGTACATTTTAGGATTTAGGATCTTATGACTAAGGCCTTATAGGCTGCAACGCATCAACTGTTCTCATTTGCGTTTGTTCATTGTGGCTTGTCAATAAAAGCAAAGATTTTTTAAAGAGCAACGACCGGAGTGTGGATAATTTTTCCTCATTACTATACTCAGCCAGCGACTGTGGATCGAGCACCCAGGAGCTCTGTTATCTGTGGTGTATGGGTAGTTGCACTGACTTTTCTGTTTTTACATTTTAGGATGTACCGCTCTTTCTCTTTGTTCTCCTTTCTTTCCCTTTTATCTCTCGCTATGCTAATTTCTTGTTTATTTCCCCCATCCCTCTCTCTAGCCGCCTTGTTCTTCCTCTTATTCTCTCTCTTCCTTTTTCTTTGTTCCTCTTCCTCTTTTCGTCTCCCTTCCATGTATTCTCTATTTGTATTTCTTCTCTTACTCCTTGGTGGGGGGGAATGGGATGAGTGGCAGTGCTGGGGGGAGTTCTGATCAGCCAACTTAGGTGCTCGTGATCAAGGTCATCTGCTGTGTCTCTTTGTAGTGTCTCGCAGCAGTGACACCTATGCCAAAATCAGGAGAGAGGGTCTCCTCCAGCCCCACCCACTTCACATTCCTCACCAGTCAGCTGACCAGACTCTGTCCCCCAGCCATGCCGTGAATTGAATGGGCGGCTCCAGGAACAACCCTGCTGGGCGGCGCCTGCTGAACCAGCTGATATTCGAATGGTCTATGGCCATCTTAAAGAGAAAGTAAACTCTGAGGTCATCGGCGCAGTATACTGTACAGTAAATATCTCCTAAACGGCACATGTTTATTAGATGTGTACAGTACCTGTAGGTAAGCCTTATTATAGGCTTACCTAAAGGTACAAATTATACAGAAAGGTTTACTTTCTCTTTAAAGACAAGCTCCAGCCCCTTTTGTGTTTATTAAAAGTCAGCAGCTACAAAAAGTGTAGTTGATGACTTTTAATAAACAGGCACTCACCTGTCCCATGATCCAGCGATGTGGTCGCCCGAACCATCTCTTCTCTCCCTATCCTCTCCCCAGCACCGGCAATTCAAATGTGGGCACATGGCTGCGACAGCTTGGGTGTGCACTGCGCATCCGGGAGTCCCGCTGCACCTTCTGCCTTTAGAACCACTCTAACCATCAGGGCAATTGGCCATATTACCAGGTTATACTGTAGCTTTGTGCATTGGTCCAAATCATTTGGTGGAGGGGGTTTTATGGTGTGGGGTTGTTTTTCAGGGGTTGGGCTTAGCCCCTTTAGTTCCAGTGAAGAGAACTCTTAGGCTCCATTCACATCTAGGCATTTTCACGCCAGACGCCCGCCGCTATTGCAGCCTGCAATACGCTGGAGGGGTGATTTTACATCGTCGGCTATGGAGATGGTTCACATCTCCACGCCGAACGCCGAAACGCCTGAAGCTCAAAATAAGTTCCGGACCCTTTTTTTCGGGCGGCTTCGGCGTTCGGGCATAGCCGACAGTGTAAAATCACCCCTCCAGCAAAAAAAAAAAAGTCTGAAAAACGACGCGATTTGTTGCCGCAAATCGCGGGACAAAACGCCTATTTAATGTCGCCGCATATCGCCGACGCAAAGGTGTGAATGCAGCCTTAGGGCATCAGCTTAGCAAGACATTTTGGACAATTTAATGCTCCAAACTTGGGAACAGTTTGGGAATGGCCCCTTCCTGTTCCAAAATGACTGCACACCAGTGCACAAAGCAAGGTTACTCTTCCACATTGGGAAGATGATCAGCATGGGTGGATGGGAAAGCAAGATTTTATTTATTTTTTGTAAGAAGCGTCTCCCCCCTTTCATTAATGTTTTAAGTCCAACTCCTCTTTTTTTAAAGCTTTGCTCTGGATTGCTAACAGTATTGGCTGACAATAGGCAGGTGCTCTTCCTTGTGAAATGAGGCGCACATCTTCTCCTGCAGCTTTTGCAACTGTCAGTAAGACTTTATACTTTAGAGAAAAATGTGGGACCAAAACAGAACTTCCTTTGTTTAATGGTAAGAACATCCCAACTGTGGCTTGTTGTGTGATGCTCAGCCCAGTGCTTCATCGCTGCTGCCAATTCATGTTCAGCCGTTTCATTTCCAGCTTCAGGCTCACCAGCTACATAAGTGATGCCAATATTGCTGACATCAAAGTCCTTTCCCAGGGTTATGTGTGCAGCTTTTGGTTAATTAGTCACTTGCTCTGTGCCTGTGTTTTACATACGGCAGGTTTGAGTAACCTGTTGCTCAGTCTCAGCCTGTCTTGAAGCTCTAGAGGCATTTCCAGTTCATATGTCGCTGTACAAGGTCGTTTAAAACTGATGTAAGAGCCACAAAATGCACTGCGGAATGCTCATACTGGTTAAAGGTAAATCCCCAGCTTAAAGGATACAGTATGTAAACAATGACACACAACTTCCCTTTATTGGACTTCTTGGTCTGTAATAAAGTCAATTTTTGGACTTGTACCTACTGGTAAGCCTATAATAAGGCTTACCTGTTAGTACAGTGAATGTTTCTTAAACTTGCGGTGATGTTTAGAAGCAACCGGTTCATGCGCACTGCACTCTCAACTGACAGCGCGATGTGCTGTGGCTGTGACTTCCGTGTGCATTTGTGGGAGTTGCGTCATTCTGGGCCCGGACAGTCAAAAGGACGGAGAGCGAACCTGGACGGAAGACCAGGTGAACATGGAAGAGCTGACAGCAGGGAGAAAGGGTGCAACTGAAGGGCTTTGTTTAAAGGTAAGTGTGTGCATATTAGCACATTATAGCTTAAAGGAGAAGTATAGCCAAAGCTTGTTTGGCTGTGCTTATCCTGTGGATCATGGGAAATGCCATTTGTTCTGCACTCCTGTAAACCATTTTCAGCCGACAGCGGGTTGGAGTCTACTCATGAAGCACTGAGCAATCAGCGTTCTGTTCTCAGCCTTGGAGTTGGCTGGGGGCAGATGCTGCATCAACCTAGGCATGATTTCTTAAAACAAAAAAAAAAAACTGAAAAGTCTCCCTTTTTAACCGCTTGGCGTCCCACATGTTTTTTTTTTTTTTAAGAGTTTACTACTGCTTTAAAAATTCAGATTTGTTATATTTAAGTGCACAAATAGCTGTTATCCAATCAGAAATCTTGCCAGCTGACAATTTCCTGTGCTCTGTGCTGGGTGCTTATCAGTTACATTGTTCTCCATTACCTCCGAGGGCTGCAGATCTTCTCCCATCTATCTTGTAGATAAGGAGAGGGATAGGATTCTGCAGTCCTGTCTTGTTGTCTTGGTACAATACAGTGAGTGAGCTTTGTTGCTCATGAGAATCTGATATATATTAGAGGAACCTCACTCTAACCCCTCTACATGACCTCTGTTTTCAGGTCATGCAAAAAAATAAATAAAACCTACTTGCGCACCCAGAGATCCAGCATGTTCTCTGGATACCTGCTGAAGGACAATTGGTCCTGCACTTCCATGTTCTTGATTTACTTTATGGGAACCGGTTGTCTTTTGCTCATTGTCTTCTGCCCTGTAATGTGTACAGGGGGTTGTCTTAAAAAAAATAAGATAAAAAAATAAAATAAAAAATGAAGCCATACCATTAGAGTATCCTACAGCCTCCTGCGATGCATGGTATGAGTATCCCAAGAGGCTACAGCAGCTATATATGTAATCCATCCCTAGGCAACAATACAGGAAGTGTGGCGAAAGGTCTCTGAAAAATTTCCCAATTGTGTAAGAGAAGGGGAATGGGCTAAAGTGGATAGGGAGGGTGAAGGTCCACTTTAAAATTATTTGGGTTTTTCGATACACACTTTTGTAGCGCAGGCCATGCTGTAGACAGAACTAAGGGTTGGTTCCCCAGGGACAATATTTTTTTTTTGTGCTATAACAGCTTTTTTCTTTATCACTGGATTGTCGCTTCAAAATATAATAATTTTTTTTCATGAATGAAGATGTCATTCCTTAGAAAAGTATTGAGGTGTTGATAATCTACATCAGGGGTTGACAAATTTGCTTGGAATCTAGGAGCCAGCTAAAAAAGTTAGGAGCCAGAAAACGCGCCCCTTCCCGACTAGCTTGCGCGCAGAAGCGAACACATACGTGAGCATACGTGTAAACGGTGTTCAAACACATGTGAGGTATCGCCGCGATTGGTAGAGCGAGAGCAATAATTCTAGCCCTAGACCTCCTCTGTAACTCAAAACATGCAACCTGTAGAATTTTTTAAACGTCGCCTATGGAGATTTTAAAGGGTAAAAGTTTGTCGCCATTCCACGAGCGGACGTAATTTTGAAGCTTGACATGTTGGGTATCAATTTACTCGGCGTAACATTATCTTTCATAATATTTAAAAAAAAATGGGGATAACTTTACTGTTGTCTTATTTTTTTTAATTTAAAAAAGTGTAATTTTTTTCCCAAAAAAGTGCACTTGTAAGACCGCTGCGCAAATACGGCGTGACAGAAAGTATTGCAACGATCGTCATTTTATTCTCTAGGGTGTTAGGATAAAAAATATATATAATGTTTGGGGGTTCTAATTGGAGGGAAGAAGATGGCAGTGAAAATAGTGAAAAATTACATTAGAATTGCTGTTTAACTTGTAATGCTTAACTTGTAATACCAACGGCCACCACCAGATGGCTCCAGCTTACACATCTGGTGGTAATAACTTGTAATACCAAAGGCTCACCACCAGATGGCCCCCCTTCCAAGCCAAGTCGCCAGGACCCTATTTCTAGTCGCCATGGCGACCTGGCGACTGGGATTTGTCGAGCCCTGATCTACATTACATCAGGATTCTCAAACAGGGTTCCTCCAGAGATTGCTAGGGGTTCCCTGAGCAACTTCTACCTCTCGGGTAAGTTCCCACTGACACCTTTTTGATCTTTTTATAATTCTTCTCACTGACCATCACTCTACTTTATCAGGAGTTGTAAATATAGCAATTTTAGCAGGGGTTCCACGAGACCGGAAAGTTATTTCAAGGATTCATCCGTGTTGAAAAGGTTGAGAGAGGCTGCATTACGCATTGTTCTGGTTTCTTTTAGCAGTGGAGCCATGTGTAAACGTATGAAATTGGAAGAAGAAAAAAAAACATGTATAGTGGCCAGTTTCAATAAAACTCATAGTTACCTGTGCTAAAGTGACAATTTGTAAACAATTTTGTGCAGTTTTTCGGCAGCTGAAAATGAAATTACATATGTTATTTGTTATAACACTTACCTGTGGAGAATGACCTTCACATCTGGCCTCTGGTCAGTCAGTGCTCATAAATCCCCTCACACCCGTTTTTGACCCTTGAAGAAGCCAAATCTTTTCAGTATGTCTGCACAGTTCCAGTCAGAAGGGTTCCTCTGGAAAAAGAGCGGGAGAGAGAGACACCACAAATGGTGGTAAAGAGGCCTATACAAACATTTTATTGACAATATGGACTAAGGCGATTGCCTCAGCTGATCTAGCCATACAAATGCCATCTGTAAAAATACACTGTTTGTTTAGTGCAGGGGTCTCCAAACTTTCTAGTGTACTGTCCTTCAGACTTTAGGAGGGCCGGACTGGGCCATTGGGAGTAGAGAATGTCCAGTGGGAGTAAACAATACCATATCTTTGGTGTCAGTGGGAGGACTAGTGCCCCATTGTTGGTGTCAATAGAAGAAATTGTACCCTTTTGATAGTGTCAGTTGGATGAAAAGTGCCCCATTGGTGGTTTTGGCAACAAGAATTATTCCCCATTGTTGGTGTTGGTGTCAGTGGATGGAATAGTGCCCCAAGGGCCAGATAAAGGCAAGCGAAGGGCCGCATGTGGCCCCAGGGCCGCAGTTTGGAGACCCCTGGTTTAGTGCATCTCAGGAATACATGCACATTTCCCCATTTTTAATCTCCTTAAAGCGGAGGTTCACCCTAAAAAACTACTTTCTACCATGTCATGCAGCATACTAGCGTCAGCTACAGTATGCCTTTATTTTATTTTTTTGCGCTGTACACAGTGTTATCCAATAGTTTCGTTTTAGACACCCGCGGGGAATAGGCGTTCCTATCAAGAGGGGAACATGGTTGACGGCCGGCTATGGCGCGTCACGCTTCCCGAAAATAGCCGGAGTAGGTCTCGGCTCTTCACAGCGCTATACGGCGCCTGCGCACAGACTAGGAGCTGACTGCGCAGGCGCCGCGATGAGCCAAGTCCCATTTCGGCTATTTCTGGGAAGCGTGACGCACCATAGCTGGCCGTCAAACATGTTCCCCTCTTGATAGGAACGCCTACTCCCCGAGGGAGTCTGAAACGGATTAAACAGTGAGTACAGCGGAAAAAAATAAAATAAATGCATACTGTAGCTGACGCTAGTATGCTGCATGGCATGATAGACAAAAAAAAAACAATTTTTTTTTTTAGGGTGAACCCCCGTTTAAGGACTCTGAAAGTACAGAAAAATACCAGTTTATTTTTCAAGAATGCACTCGGCTCCTAAGTTTTGTTGTGGGCTGACAACATACAACATTTTTGTGGATTTAGTGTTGTCAGCTTTGCCCAGTTTTCTCTTGTCAAACTACTCAGACAACCCTAGTCTCCCATCTTTACAACATAAAGGCAATAATAAACCCCAAAACAGTGTTTTGTTTGTGTTAGTATTTGTGTTAGTATTTGTGTTAGTTGGTGTGTGGTTTGTGTGTGTTTTGTTTGTGTTTTGTTTGTGTGTGTGTGTGTGTGTTTTGTGTGTGGTGTGTGTGTGTGTGTGTGTGTGTGTGTGTGTGTGTTTTGTGTGTGTGTTTTTAAGCCTAAGCAAATTTGTCCAAGCTGACTTAATGTAAGTATACATATTCCATACCTGGCATGGAAACCGCAATTGTGGAAAAAGTGGGTGCCTGCATGACCGTTTAATGTGCAAGATTCCAGAGATGGAAGAACTTGGCCGTATGGCGCAGATCTTCGGCCTAAACAACTGGCTGAGTCTGAAGACCCAGGTACAGTATAAGAACATGTGAGGAAAGTACTAAGAGCCAGATGAGAATGAAGAGAGGATACAGACGCAGAACAGGAAAAGGGGAAAGAAAAAGAGGGGGGGGGGATCTCATAGGCCCTGGTGGCATCAGACCCTGGAGACAGGGAGTATCACTGCAGTGGTGTTGGCTACTACAGGGATCCTCTGCTTCCACTGAGACCAGGTTTGGAATGTGTATTAAAAAAGCATACCTGGAATCCAGCTTTATTGTCATGGCTACGTTTGTTTTATTTTTTTCCCTGTATAATACCGCGTACACACGATCGGAATTTCCGACAACAAAAAGTCTGATGGGGCCTACACACGGTCTGAATTTCCGACCAAAAGCTCACATCGAACATTTCTTGTCGGAAATTCCGATCGTGTGTACGCGGCATTAGTGTACAGTTTGTATATATCCACTGACTTGTATGTGCGCCACTTGTGGCTCCCTGGGCACAGGAACGTGCCAGAAATTTTGCACTAGCAGACTTTTAGTATGTAACGTCCATGTGCTGTAGCAAATTGTATCATGGTCTGCTGGGGTTTTTCACCTTCCTCTGGATCAACTGTGGGTGAAGGATTGTGTATATGGGATTTTTTTTTTTTTTTTTTTGTAGGTTTAAAGGAACACTAAAGGTTCGTTTTTTATTAGATCAATTGATTGCTATAAGCAAGAGCATTTAAATATCACTTACCTCGTTTTTACTTTTGACCTCCAAATACAGTAATCCAGGTTTGAAAATGCCATTTCCTGTCTCTCCTCTTCTTGCTTTCCACCAGCATCTGAGCCGTTTTGCATGGTGGAAAGCAGAATGTGCTCACCCCCTCCCTATGACTACAGCCCTGCGTGAAGATGCTCTCTTATCCCTCACAGGCATGGAGGCTAAGCCTGATAGGAACTGTAGTTCCCATTAGGCCGTGATGTAGCAAAATGAATGCGCACCGCAAACCAGGAAGTCAGTGAGAATAACAATTCAGGAGTGCTGGAGGTGAATAAAACAGCTCGATTTCAACAGGTATCAAACTAGTTATAATGCAAAACATTACTTTTTAATTTATCAGCTACTGTCAGACTTTAATTTAAGAGGAAAACATTTTTGTCTTTACAACCCCTTTAACTAGATGGACTTGTGTCTTTTTTTTTAGCCTGACCTAACTATATGCTTGATGCCTTAAAGTGGAGGTTCACCCTAAAAAATTATTTTTAACATTAGACTAAGCATAGTAAGGGCATTTACTTTTGGCAGGTCTTTTTTTTTTTTTCTCTGTATATACCTTTATATTCTGATTTGGTCCAGGGCTTCCGCGTTCTGATGACTCCGGGACTGGGCGTTCCTATCCCTGCCTCAGGGTTCCGATGAATGCGGGACTGGGCGTTCCTATGCTTCGGTTTGATGATCGACGGCTTGTGAAACAGATGACCTGTCGCACAACGTGCGTCACCAGATTTCCGTAAATAGCCGAGCTGCGAGTCGGCACTATACGGCGCCTGCGCCCGCCGTATAGTGCCGACTCGCAGCTCGGCTATTTCCTGACATCTGGTGACACGCGTTGTGCGACAGGTCACCTGTTTCACAAGCCGTCAATCATCGAACCGAAGGATAGGAACGCCCAGTCCCGCAGTCATCGGAACCCGGAAGCCCTGGACAAAAACAGAATATAAAGGTATGTACGGAGAAAAAATAAAAATTACCTGCCTAAAGTAAATGTCCTTAGTATGCTGGCTCTGCTAGATGTGATGTTAAAAAAATGTTTTTGGGGTGAACCCCCGCTTTAATATAGATGGGCTTATTTAACAAACTCCTGTAAAATTTCATGTTGCTACATAACATCCATGTACATGAGTCTACCACAAAAAACAAATATCCAACCAAAATACAAATCAAGCAGATGAGACTGAAAGCTCTGCGCTCCCTGCCATTGCGCCTGCTATCTTCTCGGCCTTTCTTCCTCGTACCATGCATGTTCCCTTTTCATTCATTGGGTTGCCACTGGTGCACAATAGAGATGCATATTTTGTAGCTTTTTTCTTTCTTTATTTTTAATCTGGGTACTTTGAACCCTTTTTTTTTTTTAAACGATTGTTGTAAGGATTAAAGTGGAAATCTGCGAATTATGGACGGAATGTATAAGGACTTTCATCACATCTGCGTTGCAGAACCTAATGGAAATAGCTGGAAGACATTTTTTTATTTCTTTGATTTTTTTTTTTTAGGTCTAATCCACCCGCTGCCTTCTGACAGCCGTCTTAAATTACATGTCTTGCATGTTTCTTTTATCCCTTTTTTTATTGGTACTGGCGGGAGGTCAGCTAGTTCGTTACAGCATTCTGCAGCCTCGATGGATCCATGCTGATGTGGGCCTCACAAGTCCGGCTCTGTGGGTCACTCGCTGGAGATTTCCTCCTTGATTTATGGAAAAACCACTTAGATCTGAGATCTGCTCAAGCATTTTATGAGATGTTAAGCAGAATGTGTCTTTCCCATCAATCATCTGCTGTCTTCGAAGTTACAGTCTTCCTGCACCAAAGGGAGCCCAAGAAAAACGTGAAACTTTTTATAATATCAAACAGAGAGGTAAAAGTTTAAAATGCCTTCTTTTCATTGTGGCTCATCTTCAGACTGTTTAAGTGGCCATTAGAAACAGTTTTTTTTTTTTTTTCCTTGCCAACAAAACTTTTTTTTTTCTTACCTAGAAACTAGGGATTCACCGATATATTGGCAGCCAAAAATAAGATTATCAGCGTTTTGCTCATAAAAAAAAAATAAAGGTGGCCACAATGGCCGAAAAGATTTGCTTACCTCACGTGTATTACGGGCAGCCTCTGCGGACACCGCTCTGTCTCCGCGGCCATTACTCTGCTTCTCAATAGCCCGGCTATTTTTTCATGCCGCCGCTGTGACCTCCGCCCACTAGACCCTTCCCCCAATTGTTTAAAAGGACTGAGCGCGGGAGATGGGGGTAATTTTTGAGTAAATATAAAAGTAAATTATTTTTTTATAGTCACTGGAGCTTAATTACAAATTAATTAGTCCTTTCTCAGATTTCACTCCCACGCTAGTTGTTATAGCGGAGATTTTTTTTTTTTTTTAACAATTTATGCTGAGCCTTTAGAGCAGTGGTTCTCAACCTGGGGGTCGGGACCCCTTTGGGGGTCGAATGAGAATTTGCCAGGGGTCCCCAAATCCTTGGCTGTTCCTGAAGCTTGCACCACTCTCCCAGGCTTCACGCGGCCGCCCAGCAGGACTATCCCTGGAGCCCGCGGCCACCTACTCAAGGTCAGCTGTTGGCTACTAGAGGTCAGCTGAGTGGTATGGAATGTGAAGAGGGAGGGGCTGGAGACCCCATCTCCTGATTTCGGCATAGGTGTCACTGCTGCAAGACACCGCAAAGTCAGAGACAAAGTGAAGCCAGAGACACAGTGAATAACACTACCTGTGATTATAGTTGCTATTAAAGGTCCCCACTACTCAGATCAGCACATGACTTTGATCAAGAGCACCTAAGTTGGCTGATCGGAACTCCCCCCAGTGCTGCCACTCTCCCCCCCCCCCCCAAATAGGGAGTAAGAGAAGGAATACAAATAGAGAATACATGGAAGGGAGAGGAATAGAAGGGGAGGAACAAAGAAAAAGGAGAGAAAGAATAAGCGAACAAGAAAGGCGGCTAGAGCGGGATGGGTTCAAGAAATTAGGATAGAGAGAGATAAAAAGGCAAAGAAAGAGAACAAAGAGAGAGAGTGGTACATGGTAAAATGTACCACAAGGTGTTTTAATACTGTACGGGTGGAAGAGACTCGGGGAGCGCTAAATATCCGTGGGTTAGGGGTGCAAACTACTTGTCTTACCTTGGGTGCACTGCTGACAACCCACACTACGAAAATAATTTTATTGTTGGGGGCCCACACAACTTGGGAAATTTAATCAAGGGGTTCCGACCCTAGAAAGGTTGAGAACCACTGCTTTAGAGCATTGAGGTAGGAGATCCAAATATTTTGCACAGCTCAGTAAAAGACCAAATCCTGCTGCTCTGCCATCTAAACAAGGATAATCTGTTTAGGGCAGAGTTCTTCTTAAACTGCCACACTGTTTAATGACAGCCTAGGGCAAGCATGTCAAACTCAAAGGAAATAGGCTTAATTGAGTTGAATGTTGTAGGTACTGAGGGCCACACCTTCATCATTTCAGATGAACATGACAGCTGTTGGGTAATTAACATTACAGTTATAACAGTGACTCAAAGTTAATCCCTAAGAAAGGGTCCATAAAACATTTTATAAACATATTCAGCTGCAACATTGTGTAAAGCCTAGTACACACGAACAGGGTTAAATGAAGGAAAAAAAAAAAACTGACAGCTAGAAATGAGCCCCCCCCCCCCCCCGCTGAGCTGTTGTGTTCAGACAGGGGGTGGCCTCCCCGCCAGAACACTCCAATCACGGCTTTCAGCCATTGGCTGCGAGTGCTGATCAGGAGCTGGTCGGCTGCTTGTTCTCCAACCTGCTTGTCTGACAGAAGCCGGCCGGACTTTCATACACAAGGGCTGTAGTCCCAAGGGGGGGGGCGAGCACGCTGACTAACCCCTAGCCGGAACGGCTCGGATGATGGGGGCAAGCTTCCTGAGGAGGAACAGGAAGTGAGAAAATCAGACAAAGAAAAAAAAAAGGGAAATCCTAAGGAAAAGGTAAGTGAACCAACAATGCACTAGCTTAAAGGAACCTATTTAGAAAATCAAAAACTAACCTTTACAGCCTTGTTAAGCTGTGTGGAGATACAGTAAATGATGTTGTTTTTTTGGTGTTTTCTGGCTACAGATCTAACCTAATGAACAAATTCTTTCAACGTGGACATCATCAAATGTGTCACAATTGATGTCTCCAGCCCTTTAACTTTTTAATTGGTTCCTTACCGAGTCATTGTAAAATGACGTCGGCAAGAACCTCCCCCCCCCCCCCTCCGGGTGGACGTCATATGACGTCCTGTGTTTCCTGGCCATCTAGGAGGCGCACGCACCCGCCTCATTGCTCGTGGCCTGATGTGCGTGCCCGGCGGCCGCGATGTCTGCCGGGCACCCGCGGTTGCCCGCGATCACAGCAGGACCGTGGATCTGTGTGTGTAAACGCACAGATCATGTCCTGTCAGAGGAGAGGAGACCGATGTGTGTTCCCAGTACAGAGGAACACAGATCTGTCTCCTCCCCTTGTGAGTCCCCTCCCCCTACAGTTAGAATCACTCCCTAGGGAACATTTTAACCCCTTGATCGCCCCCTAGTTTTAACCCCTTCCCTGCCAGTCACATTTACACAGTAATCAGTGTAGTTTTATAGCACTAATCGCTGTATAAATGTGGTCCCAAAAATTTGTCAAAAGTGTCCGATGTGTCTCATATGTCCGTTGCAATGTCACGCTCACAATAAAAATCGCAGATCGCCATTACTAGTAAAAAAAAAAAAAAAAAAAAATGCCATAAAACTATCTCCTATTTTGTAGACACTATGGGCCAAATCCTCAAAAGAGATACGACGGAGTAACTGCTGTTACTCCGTCGTATCCCTGGTCCTAACTATGGAACTGATCCACAGATTCAGTTTCCCATAGTTAGGGAGAAGATCCGGCATGTGTAATTGAATTACACTGTCAGATCTTAGGATGCAGTACCGCATCCGCCGCTGGGGGCATTTCGTGTCGAAATGCCGCCTCGGGTATGCAAATTAGGACTTACGGAGATCCACAAAGCTTTTCTGCTTCGTTTTTTCTCCGTAAGTATTAAGTTGCATACGCAAAATTAGGGCTGCTTTTACATGGTGTAAAGTTAGTACACCATGTAAAAGCAGACCCTTCTGTCTAGCAACGCGTTTTTTTTTTCGAATTTGAATTTTTTTTTCCGCGCCGTATCTTTTTTTTTTCCCGACGCAACTTTATTGACCCGCCGCAATCCACAAAGCCCGGCGTAACGTAATTTCGCGCTATGCACGTCGGGAAAATGACGTCACGAGCATTCGCAGTACGGCCGGCGCGGGAGCGCGCCTCATTTAAATGGGAATCGCCCCCATGAAATGAGGAACGCCTTGCGCCGGCGGAATTTAAGTTACACGGCCAGAAATTTCTAGGTAAGTGCTTTGTGGATCGGGCACTTAGGTAGAAATTTTAAGGCAGTGTAACTTAAATTAGAATTTCGCCGCTACGTCGGGTCTTTGTGGATTTGGCCCTATAACTTTTGCGCAAACCAATCAATATATGCTTATTTTGATTATTTTTTATACCAAAAATATGTAGAAGAATACATATCGGTCTAAACTCAGGAAAAAAATATATATTTTTTTCAATTGTGATATTTATTAAATCAAAAAGTAAAGAATATTGTTGTTTTTTTCAAAATTGTCGCTCTTTTTTTATTTATAGTGCAAAAAATAAAATCCGCAGAGGTGATCAAATACCACCAAAATAAATCTCTATTTGTGGGGGAAAAAAAAACAAAGTTTTCATTTGGATACAGTGTTGCATGCGTGCGCAATTGTCATTCAAAGTGCGACAGCGCTGAAAACTAAAATTGGCCTGGGCAGGAAGGGGGTGAAAATGCCCTGTATTGAAGTGGTTAAATCTTGCTTGAGGTGGTTGCTAAAACTTTTGTGAATTAGTACTGCTAGGAACTTGAAGGCGGCTTGTCCTGAAAAACGATGTTTGTGCAAATAAAACAATTATCACGGACAGTACTCAATTGTTTCCTTAGATCCACTATCTCTAAATTTAAAAAAATATAATTGGAGATTGTTTTTTTTAAATGACCCATGGTTCTGCCTTTTATGGATATTGTGCTTCCACAGTACCAGCCAGAAGTTAATGGCAGATGTGTGCTTTGAGTAAACTGGCTGGTTTCGCCCGATCTGGTGGGTGACCAGCTAACTATTGTAAAATGTTTTGTAACTGTTACCGAGTTCTGGTGATAAACATCCTGATTTATGACACATGCCTTCCTCTGTTCAAAGAAGGATCAAAGTCCCCTGGCAGGGGCCTCTGCTCATTAGAAAATGGCAAGTGTAGCTAATAAATTTCTGTAGGTTCTACTTAACCTTTAACCTTTGTATGGTTCAGGACTGCAGAATGGAGTTTCATTTGCTTGACAAAATAGTTTGGTTCTGCAGATGAGAGACAATGCTTGCCAAGTCCTTTGTTTTCAGAAGACGGTCTAAAAATGTATGTATGTATGTATGTATATGGTCAAAAGTATTGTGAACTTTAAAGTGGAGGTTCCCCCTAAAAAAAAATTCTAACAATACATTGAGAAGACTGATTACACTGCGGGTATGCTGTGTTTTTTTTTTTCCGTACATACCTCGATATCGCCGTTTCATCCCTCGGCTTCCGGGTATGATTCTTGCGTGTCTGTGCGTTCCTAGTTGATTGACGTTCCTCCGACCGACGCATACTTGACGTCACAACTTTCCGAAAGAAGCCAAACGTCGCTGCGCAGGCGCTGTATAGAGCCGACTCTATACGGCGCCTGCACAATGACTTTTGGCTTCTGTCAGAAAGTCGTGACGCGCAGTATGCGCCGGTCGGAGGAACGTCAATCAACTAGGTCCAGCAACGGCAATAACGAGGTATGTACGGAAAAAAAAAAAAAAAACCCCAGCATACCCGCAGTGTAATCAGTCTTCTCAATGTATTGTTAGAATTTTTTTTTAAGGGGGAACCTCCACTTTAATGGCATCCCAGTCTTAGTCCGTAGGGTTCAATATTGAGTTGGCCCGCCCATAACGGCTATAACAGCTTCAACTCCTCTGGGAAGGCTGTCCACAAGGTTCAGGAGTGTGTCTATGGGAAGTTTTGACCATTCTTCCAGAAGTTCATACACACTATATTGCCAAAAGTACTGGGCCACCCCTCCAAATCATTTGGTGGAGGGGGGATTATGGTGTGGGGTTGTTTTTCAGGGGTTGGGTTTGGCCCCTTAGTTCCAGTGAAGGGAGCTCTTAAGGCGTCGGCATACCAAGACATTTTGGACAATTTCATTCTCCCAACTTTGTGGTTGGGGATGGCCCCTTCTTGTTCCAACATGACTGCACACCAGTGCACAAAGCAAGGTCCATGAAGACCTAGATGAGCGAGTTTTTGGGGTGGAGGAACTTGACCGGCCTGCACAGAGTCCTAACCTCAACTCAATGGAACACCTTTGGAATGAATTTGAGCAGAGACTGACCTGACAAATGCACTTCTGGAAGAATGGTCAAAGATTCCCATAGACACACTCCTAAACCTTGTGGACATCCTTCCCAGAAGAGTTGAAGCTGTTACAGCTGCAAAGGGTGGGCCAACTCAATATTGAACCTGACGGACGAAGACTGAGATACCATTTAGTTTCATAGGCGTGTAAAGGCAGGCGGCCCAATACTTTCGACAACATGTGTGTGTGTGTATATGTGTGTGTGTATATATATATATATATATATATATATATATATATATATATATATATATATATATATATATATATATATATATATATATATATATATATATATATATATATATATATATATATATATATATATAATATGTGTGTGAATAAGCCGGTCCCGTCGGCTACTGATAGCTGTCTGCGACAGTTGATTCTTTGTTCTCAGGGTGAGCAGTGAGTGTGCTCTCGGCACACAAGCAGCGACATCCCAGCAGCACATATGTGCGAGGTGTGTGCATTAAAGTCCACCTTTGTGCCAACACACATGTGTATCTAGGGTCTGATTTTCTGTTTGCTATTCAGATTAGTGGTGTCATCTTTTTTAAGATTAAAAGAGCTCTCCGAGGCATTTGGAAAGACTGTTCTGGATGCCTATGAGTCTGACAAGAGATTTAAAAAGACTAAATAATTTTTTGAAATAAACTTTACCACTGTCGCCAAACATATCTATACATGGTGTTGATTTAAAATGCCTGCTTAAAGGGGTTTTCCACTTTTTTTTAAGTTTATTAAAAGTCAGCAGCTACAAAATGTGTAGCTTTAATAAACTGACACTTACCTGCTCCAGCGACGCGCCGGCCGGGGCTCCGCTCCTCGCCCCCCCTCGACGGCCGGCGTCTTCATTCTTAGTGCGGGCACCCGGCAGTGACAGCTTTCGGCTTCACGGCCGGGCACCCACTGCGCATGCGCGGCGCCGTCCGATTGGACAGGCGCTCGCCTACAGGGAGGGGCTGTGAAAAGGCGATTAAGCTGATCGCCTTTCCAGCCCCTCGGCAGAAAGAGGAAGTGGGACAGGAAGTCCCTTTCTCCTGAAGCCCCCACTCCCCCCTCAAAAAAATTACATGCCAAATGTGGCATGTAAGGGGACGAGGAGTGGGTTAAGCGGAGGTCCATTTTTAGGTGGAACTCCTCTTTAATTTCCAAGGACTAGCTGGCCCAGTAAATTCAAGAAAGTGTTTGCACCAATTTAAAGCAAGTGTACTCACATTTGTTGCCAGCGGTTTAGACATTAATAGCTGTGTGTTGAGTTATTTTGAGGGGACAGCAAATGTACACTGTTATACAAGCTGTACAATCACTACTTTACATGGTAACTAAGTGTCATTGCTATAGCGTTGTCCCATGAAAAGTATATATGAAAATATTTACAAAAATGTGAGGGGTGTACCAACTTTTGTGAGGTACTGTAGGTACGCTAACTAGGCCCTTATCTGCCATCACCCTGGCTGTCCAGCAAGCATGTGCAAACAGTCCCTGCTTTTTGCATGTATTGCTGACTTGGAATCTTTGTTTTACCATATATTTCACATCTTAGGCATTCAAAGTGTCTGATTTACAAGGAAAATCCCTTCTGTCATGTGTGCGTTCTCAAGACAGGAAATGTCGCACCCTTTTCAGAATGAAAGTGACAGCTTGGTGTCACTGTAAGTTCAGGCTGCCTCCTGAGCACACATTGAGTAGCCGGCTTTCTAAACACAAGATGGAGATGCCATTGTACCTGTTCCATCTTTGATAATATTGACTTTGTTGCCATAGAGGTTTGCTGCGCCTGTTGCTCAGGCCATCCTTCCTGCGGGAGCTGTGGAATGAAGCCCAGATAATGGGCCGTGAGATAGTGGGGTGGACATAGCCAATAGATAGGACAAGCCATAGCTAGGGCCATCGTGGAGCCTGGAGGTGTGCCACTGGAATTTGGGAGGTAGCTGTGAATTATGATCAGTCTGTCAGGAAAAGTCATGCAGGACCTAAAGCACGGCACAAAAGATAAACGCACAAAGATTGGACGGCATCTGGGTCACTTGAAAGCTTTGATTATTCTACTTTATAGCAGACTTTGCGTCTTTGTATTTAATGGGCAACTCTGCTCTTTCTGACAATATCACCGTTATATCTGCCACCTACCTTATTGCATAATGAGTCATCAGCACAAGGGACATATCCCACTTGAGTTTTTCGCAAAGTATTTGCAACGCTTCCAGCAGCTTGAGAGACTTGAGCTAGACACACTCCTAAATCTTGTGGACATCCTTCCCAGAAGAGTTGAAGCTGTTATAGCTGCAATGAGTGGGCCAACTCAATATTGAACTCTACGGACTAAGACCGGGATGCCATTACCGTTCATGTGTGTGTGTAAAGGCAGGCGTCCCAATATATTTGCCAATATTGCCCGCCGTAAGTTTGTGCGGGTGTAGCGTAGCTGAGATACGCTACGCCGCCGTAACTTAGTGAGGTTGGGGCTGGATTCACAAAGAACCTGCGCCCTAAGTTACGGCGGCGTAACGTAAATCTCTCGGCGTAAGCGTACCAAATTCAAATTGAGAAGAGGTGGACGTGTTTTTTGTAAATAAAACATGATCCAGCGTAAATGACGTCTCTAACGAACGGCGCATGAGCCGTCCGTGAACGTTTTCCAGTGCACATGCTCCTAATCACGTCGCAAGTAGTCAATGCTTTCGACGTGAACGTAATTTACGCAAAGCCCTATTCGAGAACGACAAACGCAAACGAGGTAAAATTATCAAAATTCGACGCGGGAACGACGTCCATACTCAACATTGGCTATGCCTCATATAGCAGGAGTAACTTTACGCCGGAAAAAGCCTTGCGCAAACAACGTAAAAAAAATCCGCCGGGCGCACGTACGTTTCTGAATCGGCGTATCCAGCTCATTTGCATATTCTACTCTAAAAACGACGGATGCGCCACCTAGCGGCCAGCGTAAATATGCAACTAAGGTACGATGGCGTAAGAGATTTACGCCAGTCGGATCTTAGCCTAATTTCGGCGTATCTTGCTTTCTGAATACAGAAAGAAGATACGCCGGCGCAGCTTTGAATTTACGCATCTATAGATACGCCGGCGTAAATTCTTGCTGAATCTAGCCCATAGTGTATGCTAAATATTGTCTTTTTCTTTATGATTTTTCCACCTCCTCCAATACCTGGCAATCATGCTAGTTTCGGTCCATAGAGTTTATCATACTGACCACACCATGTACAGTAGCAGATCCACGCTGGTGTGGTCAGTTTGCCGATCCCTACTTCCTCTTTTAAGATGCGCACCTCCATTTACATTGCGCAGGACAAACCCCCCCCCTGCTGCGTGTGCCATAAATACATAAACTAAAAAAAAGGGTAATAAACTGTTCAATAAAAATGTGCTTATGGTATTTGTTTTACCATATGATTTTGTTTGTGTGCTCACATACTGTATACTTTGAAATGTATTAATAAGCAGGATTTATATAGCGCCAGTAGTTTGCGCATTGCTTTACAACATAAAAATTTGATTTACATCTGCTTGCAGCTTCTTTAGCCCTGGTTCACACTGGGTACGATTTGGTACGATTTGAGATGCGATTTGACATGTCAAATCGCATCTCAAATCGGCGGCATTTGCCGGCAATTGTCGGCAATGGCACTGTCCTAATCGGTGCGACGCCGCATCTGCGGCGCTGCACCGATTTCAAAAAGTAGTTCCTGTACTACTTTTTGTGATTTTTGGTCCGCGATTTACATTGAACCCTGCACAGATGTCTCTTAAATCGCGGTAAAATCACGATTTTACCGCGATTTTGAATTCGCAGCAGTGTGAACCTAGCCTTAAAGTGACAGTCCGCAATTCCATTTAGACTTTTTTTTTCCCCAAATAACCATATCAGCACTTTTAAACAAAAGCAATACCTGCTCCCCCACTGCACACTGTGGTTTCTTCCACCAACTCGTATGTCACTACAGGATGTATAAACCGATGGGACGAACCACATGGTGAAGTGGGGAAACTGGTATTGGACCGCCTTGAAGAATCGAATGCAGTGGTTGGGGGAGAAGCAAAGTGGCGAGGTCTCAGTCAAGAAACAGACCCCAGAAAGGTAAGTATATTCACTACTTCTTTTAGCAGGCATGCCATTGTATGCAAGCGATCCTGTGGTTAAAGGGTCACTTTAGCATCCTTGATCTGGAGCTGAAGGTTGCTTTAAAAGCTTTAACAAATTCCCTGAAGCTTTCTAAAAGTTTTTTGCAAATTTGTTTTTAAAAGCTTGCAGCCTTGGAAAGAAAAAAATAAACATTTCAGATCAAACTATCTGCTCAATAGTTTTGCTATTTTTAGACCCTTTAGTGTTGCATCTACTTTCTTTTATCTCTGTAATTGGCTGCTGCCTTGGCATTTCAAATTTTTTAAAGCCTTTGTAAAGTCAATTATTTTCATTTTAAAATAACCAGCATGTTATACTTACCTGCTCTGTGTAATGAATTTGCACAGAGAGGCCCCGATCCTCCCGTTCTTGGTCACCCCTCTGGCACTCATGGTTCATCCTCTTTTCTGTGTGCTAAAATAGGAAGCTGCTTCTTATGGTGGCACACCTGCGAGCTCGATCTTGAGCCGTGCTGCCTGTGACCATAGACACAGACAGCTCAGCCCTGCCTCCCACTACCCCAGCACAGGATGTGACTGACAGCAGTGGGAGCCAATGACTATCTCTGCTCTCAGCAAAGCCTTTGATAGTGGGGAGAAGAGCATATTGCTTCAAGCACATTTTTACAATGGGGCACTGGGACAAAATACCTCCTAATAATGAGATTATGAATATTATTGTTCCTACTTAAAGCGGGATTTCACCCGCGATTTTTTTATATATTTTTTTAAAGTCAGCAGCTACCAACACTGTAGCAGCTGACTTTTAATAAGGACACTTAACCGTCCTAGGCGCCTGCGATGATGGGCCCCCAATGGCGATCTCTCGCTTCTGGTGCCTCCATCTTGACTAAGGGAAACAGGCAGTGAAGCCTTACGGCTTCACTGCCCGTTTCCTACTGCGCATGTGCCTCTCGCACAGTGCTTTGTGAATGGCCGACTGCCTCCTGGGATACACACAGTTCCCTGCAGCCCATTCGCCAGAAGACACTGTGACAGAGGACGAGGAAGAAGAAGACCGTGGTGGAGGAAGAAACGGAAGAGATAGTTTCGCATGGCATCAGCCCTTTCTGTTGAGTATACATTTTTTTTCCAGTTTTTTTTTTTTGGGGGGGGAAAATAAAAAGTAGGGTGGAACTCCACTTTAAATGAAGATCACATTACATTTTAGAAAACCTTTGTGAAGAAAGCTAATTTAGGGTTAGTTCGTTTTGCGGACCTGTCCTTACAGCTGCAAATTAATTATCACTGGGTCATATGTCTGCCACCCCCGACATGGCGTACCTATGGCACAATAAAAGTCTGAATTCTAATCAAGGCAAAAATATCAACTAGATTAGAACTGTGACCAGATCACAATGCAGCATATAATTTCCTTTTCATGTGCACTTCAGCGGGTGGACAGAAACGTAATGGAACAAGTGCTGCAGGCCAAGACCAAACAAAAGGAGCCACTTTAGTTGTACTGATTAAAACTCCACGGCAGAAATCATAAGGACGTATTACTGTCAACAGTCTTTTCTTTGTCGGTCTGACATATAACTGTACTGATAACTATAAGGAAGTACAATAAAAAGTGTTACATCATACGTTTATTTTACTTTTTTTATGCCCTTGACACTTTTCATAGAACACTGGACTTTGTGCTGCTGCAAGAGATCACAATCTAATGTACATGCCATAGTTCTACACACATATATGCAAGATTGGGAAGGTTTGGGGGTGTTGGTTTTCGGATCATAAATTTACATTGTAAAGATCAATAGTTTTAAACTTCCATAAGATTTCTTAAGAGTCTTTGGGGTTCAATAAGAGACAAATGCATGTCTTTTATGTCAACATTCCTATAAAAGTTGATCTTGGCCCCAGTTTTCAAGCTCTTTTCTGTTCAGTGATGTTGCCTATAATAAAGTGGGAGAAAACTCCCATGCATGATTTGTACCTATAGGTAAGCCCATAGGGCCAGATTCACATAGAACTGCGGCGGCGTAAGGTATCGTAGATACGTTACACCGCCGCAAGTTTTCATCGCAAGTGCCTGATTCACAAAGCACTTGCGATGAAAACTACGCCGGCGCAAGGCGGGCCAATTCAAATGGGCGTGTGCCATTTAAATTAGGCGCGCTCCCGCGCCGGACCTACTGCGCATGCTCCGTTTCCTAACTCCCGCTGTGCTTTGCGCGCCGTGACGTCATTTCTTCGAACGGCGACGCGCGTAGCGTACTCCCGTATTCCCGGACGTGTTACGTAAACGACGTTAAATTTAAAATTTCAGCGCGGGAACGACGGCCATACTTTAGACAGCAATACGATTGCTGACTAAAGTTAGGGCACCCAAAACGACGACTAAATTTGCGACGGGAAACTAGACTAGCGGCGACGCAGCGAACGCCAAAATCCGTCGGGGATCCGCCGTAACTGCTAATTTGCATACCCGACGCTGGTTTACGACGCAAACTCCACCCAGCGGCGGCCGCGGTATTGCATCCTAAGATCCGACAGTGTAAAACAATTACACCTGTCGGATCTTCTGGTTATCTATGCGTAACTGATTCTATGAATCAGTCGCATAGATAGAAACAGAGATACGATGGCTTATCAGGAGAAACACCGTCGTATCTCTTTGGTGAATCTGGCCCATAGCTCCCAACTGTCCCTGATTTGGAGGGACTGTCCCTGATTTGGAGCGATGTCCCTCTTTCCTCCTCATTTGTTCCTCATTTTGGTCTGATCCATATAGTTGTATATAAAATGCACCTTTTATCTTCCAAAAAGTGCTTCTCAGTGCTAAACCTCTCATCCAATTTCTAAATTGCTGCATTTGTACATTTTAAGAGCCAATATAAAGGAGTAGTAGTGGTAAAAAAAGCCCTTGTGGATTTACCGTAATTAATGTTTTTTTTTTGGTTAATTCTCCTTTAAGGGGGTGCGATAGGGGGCGTGTCATATATGCCTGCATACGTTTGTTAGTAGGTGTCCCTCATTTTCATATGAAGCCTATAGTTAAGCTTACCTATAGATCTCTTCGGTAAGGGAATCAGGAAGTGAAGCCTTGCTACTGCGCATGCGCGACTCGCGCTGCGCAATGGCACTAGTCCGTGCTGTCTTTTGTAACCCCCCGTGTGTCTCCCAGAAGACAGGGGGGCACCGGATGTGGTGTAGACTCCCGCAGATAATGCAGGGATCTATGCCCGGAAATGAGTGCAAATACCTGTCTTAGACATGTATCTTCTCCCCCCCCCCTCCCCCCTGAAAGGTGCCAAATGTGACACCGGAGGGGGGGAGGAATCCGGACAGCAAAGGTTCCATTTTTGTGTGGACCTTCGCTTTAAGGGCTCATTTACCCTTGCTTCGGCTTCAACACACATTAAAGTGGAGTTCCACCCAAAAGTGGAACTTCCACTTAACTACTTGCTGACCTGCCGCCGTCACTCTACGGCGGCAGGTTGGCTCTTCTGCGCGAGAGCTCGTAGCTCTACGTCGACTCTCTCGCAGGCAACTAAGGGCGCGTGCGCACCCCCCCGCTCGCCTCCGAAGTGTTCGCCATAATGTTGCAGTACCGAAAAAAATCACTGATCGCCGCCATTACTAGTAAAAATATTAATAAAAATGCCATAAAAATACCTCCTATTTTGTAAACGCTATAACTTTTGCGCAAACCAATCAATAAACGCTTATTGCGTTTTTTTTTTACGAAAAATATGTAGAAGAATACGTATCGGCCTAAAAAATCGTTTTCAAAATTGTCGCTCTATTTTTGTTTATAGCGCAAAAACGAAAAACCGCAGAGGTGATCAAATACCACCAAAAGAAAGCTCTATTTGTGGGAAAAAAAGGACGCCAATTTTGTTTAGGAACCACGTCGCACGACCGCGCAACTGTCAGTTAAAGCGACGCAGTGCCGAATCGCAAAAAGTACCCTGGTCTTTGACCAGCAATATGGTCCGGGGGTTAAGTGGTTAAACCACACCTCGCCCCCTTACATGCCACATTTGGCATGTAATTTTTTTTGGGAGAGGGGGGGCGCTTCAGGAGGAGTGGGACATCCTGTCCCACTTCCTCCTTCCACCCAGGGATCACCTAGGCGATACGTCATATCGCCTACGGCGTCTCCTCCCTGTAGGCATTCGCCTGGGACACGTGACAGGTCCCAGGCGATCACCTGTCCAGTCAGGTAGTGCAGAGCCGCTCGCGCATGCGCAGTGAGTGCCCGGCCGTGAAGCCGAAAGCTGTCACGGCCGGTTGCCCACAGTTAGGATGGAGGCGCCGGCGGAGAGGGGGGGTTGGGGGGCCCGGGCGTCGTGTCGCTGGACAGTGGAGCAGGTAAGTGTATGTTTATTAAAAGCCAGCAGCTATGCTTTCTGTAGCTGCTGACTTTTAATAAACATAAAAAAAAGGCTGAAACTCTGCTTTAACGGCTAGTTTACACTTGTTTCAAAACAAGGCTTTGTATAGGCTTAGTTAAAGCTCTCTGAATGCTTGTCAAAACTCCTGCCACTAAATAAAATGGTTAGCTTACAGTAATGTTTACACCTTGCATTTGCTTTGCTTCAGAAATATGTTGCTTTAGTTGTGCTTCCAAGCGTCTTCAAAGCCTCTATAGAAGCCTCCATAGAAGTCTATGGCAATGCTCGTTTGAAGCCCCACTGAAGGCTAATCCAAGCCCCTCCACAAGCTCATCGATGCTCCACTGAAGCCTCAAGCAAATGTAAGCCTAGCCCTACGTTTAAAAAAAACCTTAAGACTTTAGAACTGATTTAAACATTTCTGAAAAGTTTGCAAGGAATAACGTTCTAACATTGCAAAACTGGATTCCTCAAGTAGGTGGCCAGTGAAATAGACAGCCTCCCTTCCTTACTATAAACCAGTAACTGTAGGGGAAGTATATCTAGTAGGGTCACTTTAATTTCAATAGAAAACAGGAGTCAGTTTGGAACCCCTTTACAGATCTGAAGCATCCTTCCTTTGTACAGAGCTCAGGGACCCTCTGAAATCCATAGCGAGCGGGAGAAGAACCGGGGAGTGCCGAGTCGAGAGCGGAGAAGATAGAAGACCCCCGGAGAGCGGAGAAGACTACCAGACGGCAGTGAAGAAGAAGCCCCCCCCTGCTAAAAGAGCTAAAGAAGACAGGGGGGGGCATGTGTAGGGTGCAGACGTCATCACTTCGGCTTATGAATGAGGTTTAATTCCAGCCTTAGTGTGTATTTTTATATTCGATATTTTCATAGGAGTCCTCCAAGTTCTCTGGTTTCCCCCATGCTGTCTGATGGGCCTCATTATTCAACCACAACATCTCTTACCAGCATCCTCTTATATTGGAAGTCCTGGGATTATCCACTTAATTTCCACGTATATGTTGGCCAGGGAGTGTAAGATTTTTATTAGAAAGAAAAATAGACCATGTTTGAGGAATTTTCTCAAGTGTCATTGAGGTTTTCCTCCTGCTGTTTCACAGGCTCATCTGTAAAGGCTTAGATGTTATATATGTCCTGTCTGACTTACAGAGCAAATGAGCCTGATATTGTAAACCCCAACAATGAACTTCTCTTATTTGCTCCCTTCTGGTCTGTAAAATATTCAATTAAAAGTGATTGGTTATATCTGTATAAAAAGTGAGACTCATACCTGTTGGTCCTTTCAGAAATGAAATGAGCTGAGCTGATAAGTTCCCGAATGCTCTGCCTCTACTACGGTTATCAGTAAGCATTGTTCCCAGTTCTCTATGTGAACTCAGACATCTCAAGTCTCCTGCAACTCGCGGGAGTCTCCCGCATTTGTCGGCATGCTCACGGACACCCGTGAGTTCGGCAGGATTTGCCACCTCCCTGAAATGAATTTTTGCAGGTTGAGATGTTTGTGAATTGCCGAACACCATATTATGGAGGGGAGTGTTCTGTAGTCCTAGGATACTGTCTGATCCCCCAAAAAAAGAACCAAACCAGATTTCGCCATCTAAACAAGCGAGATGGTTAGAGGAATTCTCCCCACCGAGATATGGGGTTGATTTACTAAAGGCAAATAGGCTGTGAACTTTGCAAAGTGCAGTTGCTCCAGGGCTTGGTAAATGAGCAGAAGCTCTGCTGACTTCCATCATCCAATCATGTGCAAGCAAAAATGTTTATTTTTTCCTTTTGATTGGGTACTCTTTTTGGAAAGCGAAGCTTTACCTCATTTACTTAGCTCTGGATCAATTATACTTGCAAGGTTGCCTTTAGTAAATCAACCCTTATGTATTCTGTACACACGACCGGTTTTCTCGGCAGAATCCAGCAAGAAACTCGATGGGAGACTTATTCTGCCGAGAAAACCGGTCGTGTACACTTTTCGCCGAGAAACCCGTCGGGGAAACTCGTCGAGCCAAAAAGAGAGCATGTTCTCTATTTCCTCGACGGGCAATGGCAAAATTTGGCTCGAGGAGTTTTTTGACAGCCGAACAAGGAACTCGACGGGGAAAACTATGTGTTTCGCCTGTCGAGTTTCTCGGACATGTGTACGCGGCCTGACAGTGGCACTGCTCTGCCGTTAGAATACACTGATTAGCAGCTGCTAAGTTCTCCAACACCCCTTTTCAACAAAAGTCAATCCATTGAACGACTCCTGTTGAATGGAGACGACCACACATGGATCAAAATTTCGTCTGGTCTCTGTTAAACCGGCCAAATTTCTACCCATACATTGCAAGTCGTGCAATACAGACTTGCTGCAATTGCAGTTGGTGTCCCGACTGTCCTGCTATAAGTCCCTAATTGCTGCCATTACTAGTAAAAAAAAATATAGTAGAGTATATATTGGCCTGAATAAATTCAATTGTAGCGCTACCCCCTCAGGAGCCGCTGATTGTTTTGGGATCGGCGTATTAAGTTCCCTCTATGTGTTGTCTAGGGGTGCAAGTAGTGAGTAGAGCAATAAGCGAATGTGAAATTCGTAGATAAGGTTTTTTGAATGCTTTTCTTTGCCCAACACGACCAACATCAACGTGAGGTAGACAGAAAAGGTTGATATAGTAAAGGAACTTCGCGGTATCAGGCTTGGATAGAAGGAAAGCAATCCTGCTTTCAGCAATAGTACAGTTCGTCGCCACTCTAGCCAGAGTGGGTGAAGTGCCCCCGGACAGACCCCTGCCACAGACCGGAGTGCCACTTTAAGGTTGCTGGGAGAAACGGGTCTCTGCCACAGACCTGGCTCTAGTGGGGCCTCTGCCACAGGCCTAGAACTTGAATGAGCTAAATAGTTGAGCAAATCCTCCCAGTAAATCACGTTAGGGTCACCGGTTGACAGTGGAAGTGTACCTGTCAATTTTCCGGTCACCAGATCCCCGATGGTTCGCTCAAGCCCTTTTGGATAACCTGCCTCCGGGTTCTCCTCAAGCCGATCCCCCACCGTGCATACAGCCTGGGATCTCCTCAGTAGAAGGGAGACCCAGTCAGTCACTGGGGCCCCTTGGTAGCATCAGTTGCTCCAGGCCAGGAGGGCCCAGAGTCTGGAACTCCGCGTGGTGCGCGACCCCAGGCCAGGTGGGCCATAGTGGTGGGGCCCGCGATGTGCCCACACCCCAAAGGTGGGTGCCGGAACCAGGAACCCGCGAAGAACCCGAACAATGGCCTACGCCACAGAAATACTCCCCCCCCCCCCCCAGCATGCCCCGCGAGGGAAAACACCTCTAATTGGCTGCTAGGAAGAAGCGGCTCCGCCTGGACCTCTCTGGTGCCACCTGCCACCCAGGGATGGTACCGCATCCCTAGAACGCAGTCTGACCCACAGAACAATCCAGATTTGGCGACAGCCAAATTTAACACAATTAAGAATGAGAGCAACTTACCTCTCTTTCTCCCACGAACTTTAGCGTAGTGCCCTTACTGAAAGTAAAGGGGGCGCTACACAATTTTTTTCATTGGATATGTTTTATAGCAGAAAGTAAAAAATATAGTTTTTTTTTTCTTCAAAATTGTCGGTCTTTTTTTTTGTTTACAACGCTACAAAAAGAAACCCGCAGGGGTGATCAAATATATAGCACCAAAATAAATCTCCATTTGTGGGGAAAAAGCGCATGTTTTTTTTTTGGTACAGTGTCGCACGACTACGCAGTTGTCAAAGTAACGCAGTGCCGTATAAAGATAAATAAACCAAGGATTGAGCCTTGATTTAATATCATATATTGTATTATTCAGCCCATACTTTTGCAAGTTACCAAGTAAATCAATGAAAAGAATTTCTTGAATGTTCTGTAACAGGACAAAAATAAATATCTTATAAGCTCATGCGCACCCCACTTCAGTTTAATAAACCCCCCCTCCCCCCTCTTGCCTGGAAAAGCCATTTACGAGTATCCACTTTATAAACCCTTCTAGAGGGAGTTACTATATATTACACTAGTGAGGACAGGCGGGGGGGATTGTTGTGGGAATGCCATTGTGAAGCCAAATAAAACACAAGTAGAAAGCAGAAAGGGATCTTTACAATTAAGTGCTATTTATTTCTATGTTTTCCATCTGCGCCCTGTAAATCTTTCACTGCTTCTTCCCTGTTCAGAGGAAAAGCTTTCCTTTCAAAGCGTTCCCATGAATTCTGCTTCGATTGAGTCGCTTTTACACAAATGGATTTCCGATCGTGCGCTCACTTCCTTCTTTCTGGCTCTGAAAGAACCGAAAATCTTATCCCTCTTCTGTCTGCGAGTTTTATTGTCCTTCAGGGACGGTAACCATGATTTTATGGGCCTACTTTTAGAGAAGTAAAGTGAGACGGGATTTTGTGGAGTCAGGAGGCAAATGTTTGCAAAGAGATTGAAAATGCGATTTTTATGAATTTATGTTTTTTTTTTTTGCCTCCCCAAGAACTTTGCTAACGTAACTCCAGTGCAGTTTTAAGTGCTTTTCTTCACAGACAAAGGCTCAGTTTGTACTTGTGTGGTTTCCTGAGGTGGAACATCTTTCTCCACTGACTGCAAACTGTAAGTGAGAGGGAAAGCGATCGTTCACATCACGATTCAGGGAAAGCGATCGTTCACATCACCACTCCAGTGTAGGGTTTTGGGGTGTTTTTCCATGTTAAAGCTCAACTCCAGGATGTAGCGAAAAAAATAATAATTGCCCCTGCATTGCAAAGGTTAAATGGTCATTATATCTAGAGCATGGGTGTCGAACTCAAATTCATCGGGGGCCGCATCAGCAGTTTGGTTGACCTCAAAGGGCCGTTTGTATCTGCACTCCAGTTTTCGTGCGCTGCGTAGGGCGCGCAGGGTTCAGGAGTGCGCTGCGTCCTCTCTGGTGTCACTGGTGTCCCCCCCCCTCCTCTCCGGTGTCACCCTCTGGTGTCACTGAGGTCCCCCTCCTCTCCCCAGTGACCCCAGGGAGGAGAGGGACCCCAGTGACACCAGGGAGGAGAGGAGGGGGACCCCAGTGGCACTGGTCCCCCTCCTCCACCCAGTACAGACAGCCATGCTCCCTGGGTGATGGTGTCTCTTCTACCCGCAGGTGCAGATGTCAGATCTCCTCATGTCTGCGGTTGTGGTCCCGGGTCTGTAATCAGCGAGCTGACGCGGTTCAGAGTGTCACGCTGTGCACTGGTTACTAGGCAAGCCGACTGTCTCTACTGGGGTGTACCAAGATGGCCGCCACTCCGGAGCTAGGCCGAAGCCGGGGACTTTCCTATGACCGAGGCTGCGGAGCACTCTGCGGATCGCGTTGTGTGCCGAACCGAACGGGTGACCTGTTCGGATCGGTGACAATCCTTTGCACCACTAATCACGTCCATGAGAGCGATCCCCCTGCTGATGGGGGCCGCTAGGCGGGCCACATGGTAATGCCTGATGGGCCGGATTCGGCCCGCGGGCCTTGCGTTTGCCACCCCTGTTCTAGAGCATGGGTGCTCAACCTGTGGCCCTCCAGCTGTTGCGAAACTACAAGTCCCATCATGCCTCTGTTATGGAGAGTGATGCTTGTAAGTGTCAGTGGCTTGCAATGCCTCATGGGACTTGTAGTTCCACAACAGCTAAAGAGGCACAGATTGAGCACCCATGATCTAGGGCAGGGGTCTCCAAACTATGGCCCTCCAGTTTTTCTAGGCTTAACTACAATTCCCATCATGCCAAGTCCTGTCTGTAAATGACAACGTTTTACAATGCCTCATGGGACATGTAGTTCTGCAACAACTGGAGGAAATTGGAAATCCCTGATCTAGGACATGGGTGCTTAACCATTGGCCCTCCAGCAGTTTCTGAACTAAAAGTCCCATTAGGCATTGCAAGCCACTGACAATTACAGGCATGTTTCTGCAGGGCAGAGACATGATGGGACTTGTAGTTTTGCAGCAGCTGGAGGACCACAGGTTGAGCCCCCATAATCTTGGGGATTCAGGAACAGGCCTGTATTGCTTATACCCTTTCCCTCCGCTCCAGCATGCTCCTGAGCTGAACTTATACTGCAGTCTATGGGTGGTCCCTTGGTGTCCTCACATGGTGAGGTTGAGTGGGCGACTATGGCTTTGGGTGACTTAGAGAGGAGGCTTCGAGGATCCCTGCTGGAGTGAAGAATACAGCAAGTATTTTTCCTTATTCTTGTACTCCTGGACAAAATGGGGAATATTTAGTAAAACATGAGAGTGCAGCTCTGCAGAGAAACCAATCGGCTTCCAGGTTTTATTGTCAAAGCTTAATTGAACAAGCTTAAAGCCAAGGTTCACCCTATTAAAAAAAAAAATTTTTTTTTTTTTTTTTACTACCATTACATTCGGCATCGTAGCGCGAGCTACAGTATGCCGGTCTTAAATTTTTAATCCCCGTACTCACTGTGCTATGGATCATTGAAGATTCCGGGGAATGGGCGTTCCTATGGTGAGAGAAGGTGATTGACGGCCGGCCCTGGCACGTCACGCTTCTCCGGAAATAGCCGAAATAGGCTTGGTTCTTCACGGCGCCTGCGCATAGCCTGTGCGCAGGCGCCGTGAAGAGCCGAGACCTACTCCGGCTGTCTTCGGGGAGCGTGACGTGCCAGAGCCGGCCGTCAATCATCCTCCCTCTCCATAGGCACGCCCATTCCCCGCGGGAGTCGGAATCTTCAATGATCCATAGCACAGTGAGTACGGGGATTAAAAATTTAAGACCGGCATACTGTAGCTCGCGCTACGATGCCGAATGTAATGCTATAATCATGTTAAGGAGGGTGAACCACCGCTTTAAGTTAGAAGCTGATTGGCTACCATATAGAGCTGCACCAGATTTTCACTCTCTAGTTTTAGTAAATCAACCCCAATGTGTCTGGCGTTTAGCCTTAAAAGAGAAGTAAGGGGGAGCTGCGGTGGCTCAACGCGATTGGCACTGCGCTGACAAGCCATTCACCTCTGCAGCTAGGGGTTCGGATCCCGGTCTCAGCTACATGTGAATTGAGTTTGGTGGTCTCAGCCCGGCTCCTGGTGGGTGTGCTATGCGAGGTAAGCTTGCGCTTAGTACGCCCATCCCCCTCCCGCAAAAACCACCAGCACTCGAAATTGGGTTAACATGCACGCACTTTGACCACGCGGTCTCTAAAAAGAGAGGCGAAGGACTAACGGGGCTGGTTGAGCGGGCTAGATCCTCTCACTCCCGTTGGGCTTCAAATCGGAGCAGGTAGGGCGGGCTGTGTGGGAGGACCCCCTCACACACCCGCCATTGCCACCCGGGGCATGGAGAAAGGTGGCAGATTGCCCCTGGGGGAGGCCTGCCTACTCCCAACTCCTGCAGTCCGGCTCCTCTCTCGGTTCCACGCACAAAATACACTTAAAAAAAAAAAAAAAAGAGAAGTAAGGGTTTATTTTATTTTTTGTTAGATTTATACTTCCCTAGGTGGATGCAGCATCGGTGCAATGCTACATCTGTCACCCAGCGCCTCTGCACTGAGAGCTGAGCGATCGAACATCATTGATCGCTCAGTTTTCAGAGCTCCGTTAGGAGAGAGCCGTGGACCATCAGTGTCGGCTCTCTGCTAATCTTCTTCTGCGCTGAGCTGTGGAGGGGCAGAGAAGCCGTCTCAGCTGTTCGCAGAGAGCCTGACGGGTGTCGGTCCAGGCCCCTGGTGGATCCAGACTTTTATTGTTGTGATGACGCTGTGTCTGGACTGATATCCGTGAAATTAGCAGAGAGTGGACTTCAGACCGCTCTCTGCTGAAAACGGGTCATAGGAGTTCAAAACTAATTTCACTCCTGTGATTCCTAGGAGAAGCCCAGCAAAAAGAGCTCAGGCCAGGGATGGACTGGCCATTGGGACTACAGGGAGTTTCCCGGTGGGCCGATGGCTCAGTGGGCCGGCTTCAGTGACAGCGGACCGCTGCCCCCCTCCGCTCCTCTGTCTCTCCCTTCCCGCAGCGCTCACCTGGGGGGAACAGAGAAGCAGGGGGAGGACCAGAGGAGCAGGGGGGACGACGGAGGAGCATGGGGGAGGGGACAGACGGCTGACTCAACAGCTATGGCCTGGGAGTTTCTCACTTCTGCCTAATTTTGTCCCATAAGGGGGGGCACCGAACTGATTCCTTGCCCCGGGTGAAATAATGTCTAGCTTCCCCACTGGTACTGCCTATAAGAGTACCAGTTCCAGCCGTTCTACTGTAATAAAGTAGAACGGCTAGTTAAGGGGGAGAGGGGGCTTGGGTGGCCGGGGGGGGGGGGTGTGGGAGTTTTCTGGCCGCCATGGGAGAGACCTGTCAAAGTGGGCCAGTCTGGATGAAGTCCAGGGCCAAATCTTTGTCCCAGTCCAGCCCTGGCTCAGGCTGGACTTCTCCTTTTAAAGCCCAATTGAACCTTTATTTTAAATCGACTATATACATTCCACGTTTTTTAAAACAAAAGGTGTGCAGATTCTTAGTTTGCTTTCTTTATAAAGCAGCCACAGCTTCAGCAGAAAAGGCCTTGCTTCTGCCAGCATGCTTCAAAGAATAATCCTTGCACTCTGTGTAAAAGCAGTGCACACTGTCTGCAGTCCCGAATGCAGACAGTGTGGATGAATGTCAAATTGGGGGAAGCAGCTGTGTCCCTGCAGTCGCAGCATTCCGATTGACATAAATGGCACTGCCTTCATTGGGATGAATGGAACACCTGTGCATTCCTATGCAGGTAAATGCAGCCCTTGCACGGGGGTATGCATTGATACGCCAATGTGGATAAGGCCTTGTATTTGAGCAGATTTTAACCAGAAAATTAAAATGAAAAGCCTTGACCTCCTATAATGCGATAGAAGATATCCATATTCTGTACCAACCAGCAGAATGTAGGAGATGGGGCAGCACAGACACTGTTTACATGGTGTCAGGCCCAGGAATGCATTGGTGCTCCTTTGGCAGTACTAGGAAATGGTGCAAATAATGACTGATTTTCTATACAGGTGGGTAAGTTTGTCAACCAATCAACAATTTTCTTTCTTTCTTTTTTTTTTTTTTTTTTTTTTTTTACTTCTGGTCACAAAACGACTAAATTTGGCAAGAGAAAAGTTGATGTCTGATTTATATGTGAAATGAGATCAAATATGGTTTATATACCTTTTATTGTTTGTTTAACATGTTTTTTAAAGCGGCAGTTCACCCGAAATTTTTTTTTTAACCTTACATTAATACTCATTTTGTCAAGGGGAATCGGGTAGTTTTTTTTAAATAGAAGCAGTACTTACTGTTTTAGAGAGCGATCTTCTCCGCCGCTTCCAGGTATGGGCTGCGGGACTGGGCGTTCCTATTTGATTGAGTCTTCCGACAGTCGCATACATCGCGTCACGAGTAGCCGAAAGAAGCCGAACGTCGGTGCGGCTCTATACGGCGCCTGCGCACAGACGTTCGGCTACTTTCGGAAAAATCGTGACGCGATGTATGCGACCGTCGGAAGCCTGTCTGAAGACTGTCAATCAAATAGGGACGCCCAGTCCCGAAGACCATACCCGGAAGCGGCGGAGAACATCGCTCTCTAAAACGGTAAGTACTGCTTAGATTTTAAAAAAACACCCGATTCCCCTTCACAAAATGAGCCTCAATCTAATGTTAAAAATTAACTTTTCGGGTGAACCTCCACTTTAATAATCTGATGTAAACATATTACATGTCGCCTATCTATAGCAATGTTTGGCATATCTCTTGTTTGATTTTATGATTTCCTCTTTTTTTTTTCTAGCTGAAGAAAACACACAAAATGTTTTCTACCCAAATCACAATGGAGATTATCCAAATCCCTGCATCCAGGAGGATCTGTATAAAATGGGATTCACCAAGGGGGTTTCAGTTTCCTTGCCATCATCACCATTACTGCCGCGCCAGACATATGCTGTACCACAGCGGGCACCCAAGAAATCCCCAGGTAAAACTCAGATTCATTTCACAATGTTGTTTAATTAGGATGCAATATTTGGATTTAATTGGGATAATTTCTTAGAAATTGTACTTTTAGGTTAGAATGTTGATTCTTTATGAATTTGTGATTTCAGTTTACTGTTGGCCTTAGTCCGGCAGGAACCGGATGAATTTCAATCCACCTGTGGGCAGGCTGGTTGTACTAAAGTTAATCAATGGATCAACTTCAGTGCAATCAGCCTGTTGGGTTTTCCTGTTGAGGCAATCGAACAATTTTCTTTCTGTCAACCTGTGGTTGACGGAAAGAAAATTGTATGATGTATGGCTTTGTTGAAATTGCCATAAACAGCACAATCTTATTGTGCAACATCTTTACATTTAGGGCATTGTAAAACTAGTTTGTAATGTATATGAACTTTGGGGAGAGAGAGAGAGAACAATAGATTCAGAGAACTTTTTTCTTGTTGCTTAGTTTTCTTGATTCTAACCAGTTTTTTTTTCTCCATAATATGAAACTCTAGTTTTATTTTGGCCCCTTTATGGCGATTTTGTCTGTTGCAAAGATTTGAGAACTACACTTTAGCATACACTTCTGGAAGATGGGTCATCAGCATGTCTTTAAGGGCTCATTTACACAAGTGTCAAAAAGGCTGCATACAGATGTGTTCATGTTTTGGATTTTTATATGCAGCAGTATAGAAAGCTATGGGCCAATGGGTGCAATGGTCAACCATGGTGCACAAAGGAATACTAATACCTTCCTAGTAGAAGCAAACTACAAGGTGCTGTCCATAGGTGTGTGTGCAGCCTGTTGCATTAGGGTGTGCACCTGAAAGCACAAAAACACGGTATCGATCTCTTACTGTGTTCATTCAGAAAAGGGTAGGGGCCGGTAAATGACATTACCCCTTCCCCCACTCATCCTAAAATATCATCTATGTGTGCCCACTGCTGTAGCTAATGGGAGAGGAAGCCAGCCATGCTGTAGGAGGGGACACCAGGCAGCAGGGGGAATCTGAACTGCAGGGAGTGATTAGGTTGTGCCTGGGCACATGCGCATGCCTATGGTGCTGTCCAGATGGCACCTTGTCACGGTGAGGCTGACAAAACTCTACCCTGGTACCTCACCACTCTGTTTCCGAGGATGTGGGCGAGAGGGCAATAGGTTTCATGTCTGGTGGTCCTGTCTGAAGGTCTAGTGCTTCTGGATCAGAATATTTAACCTTGTTTACTTGGTGACGGGACAAAACATACTCAAAAATCCTAAAACGGCGCTGTTTGTGGACCTGTTGGATGAGATCCCCAGACACCTCCGACGCCTCATCATCTTTATATTTTTAGCAGCTAAAATTACCATGGCGTGAGCATGGGAATCTCCTGTGGTTAACGTCACTTTGGTTCAACACAAAATATCCTGTCTTCTGCCGACATCGCAGGCGCGCTGGACAGGTAAGTGTCCATTTATTAAAAGTCAGCAGCTGCAGTATTTGTTGCTGCTGGCTTTTAATTTTTTTTTTTTCGCGGGACCCCCGCTTTAACTGCTTGCTGACCGGACCATAGCCGAAAGATCGCTACAGCGCGGTCGGATAATTCTGTGAGGGCGTACTATAACATCCTCCCATAATGGCCCACTCACGGGAATGTCCGTGACCGTCCGGTCACCGATCAGGGTTAAGGGCCAATGACAGTGGCCCTTTACCATGTGATCAGTCCGTCCAATTTTTTCGTACAATGCCAGATCGTACGATTTTCGTTTTAATCAGTACAGCTGTCGTTCAAAAATGCAATACAAATACATTACAACACATGACCTCACTTCCGAATTTTTATTTTTATCGTACGAGAATTTTTGTGACTTTAGTAAACTCTTCAGATCTGACCTGAGGTTGGCATGCAAACAAAAACGGACGATCATTTGTCCATTAATCTCATCGTTTGTACCAGGCATAAGACCCCTTTCACATGTGTGGACCATATGTCCGCATTTTTATCCATCCGTTGCGGATGAAAACGGGACATACATTGGTCCCTATGTGATTACGGGTGTCAGCGGATGACCATCCGCTGACACCTGTAATCACCCGCCTCCGCAAAGCTCCGATTTTTCGGACGGAAGAAAATCTTATTTTTCTTCCGTCTATCGGATCGGGTGAACGCGGACATATGGTCCGTGTTTATCCGATCCCCCCCCATAGGGGAGAGTGGAGGAAAGACAGGGCAGTCCCTGCACAGTGTGCGGGGACCGCCCTGTCAGCCAACGGCTCAGCGGGGATTTTACGGAGGATACCCGCTGAGCTTTACGGACACACGGAGGCAGATCATTACTGATCCGCCCCGTGTGAAAGGGCCCTAAGGGTCTCAAGAAATCAGATGGGCTGTCAGTACATCAGGTGTAATCAATTTTCAGAGCTTGGCAATGGCACCATAGCTTGTAGACTAAAACGTTCCCAAAGCCCAAACAATATACACTTATTTGGATTATTTTTGGCAGGACAAAACACTCCAGAATAGGTTCACATTTGTTTATTTGCGAATTTTCCACTTGTAATTCCTGGTATATTTTGAACCAGAATGTTGAAGGACACATTAAGCTTTGTGATGTAATACCATTTCCTGTCCTATGGCAGATATGACAGATGATGAGGACTCAGTAATATATTGTGTTATTGTTCCAGTGCTTGCTGAGGTTTTTTTGAGGTCGGCGTTTTTATAAAAGGCTCAGGTTTCCTTAATGGCATAACAGACGTTTCTCTGGGGTTCTAATTTTACTAGTTTGTCAGTCCCATGCTACGTATTCGCTTTCCTATTGTTTGTGGTGTCAGTTTAAAGGGCTGTTCAAAACCATGCATTAATGCCAGATCTACTTCATTATGTGCATATTATTAATATAAAGCTTTAGCTTTTGTTTTAGATGAAGCCCAAAATGATGCTTGCAGTGAGGATCCCACACATTAATTTAGGGGTAGACAATTAAAGTGTATTATTGCGTTCTCCTTATGAGACTGGTCCCCAGAAGGCTCTTCTCTAAGGTCCTCCAGCTGGTGGTTGCACATTGACATCAAGTACATTTCAGGGCCAGTAGCCATTTATTGTGTGTGAGGACAGCATAAGACCGATTGCAACCCAAAGCTATGAAAGGAGGAGGTAGGTGGAAAGGGAGGGAATAGTTGGCGCTCTTGATGATCTCCGAGGTCAAGCACTCATATTAACCACTTAACCCCCGGACCATATTGCTGCCCAAAGACCAGAGCACTTTTTGCGATTCGGGACTGCGTCGCTTTAACTGACAATTGTGCGATCGTGCGACGTGGCTCCCAAACACAATTGGCGTCCTTTTTTCCCATAAATAGAGCTTTCTTTTGGTGGTATTTGATCGCCTCTGCGGTTTTTATTTTTTGCGCTATAAACAAAAATAGAGCGACAATTTTGAAAAAAATGAATATTTTTTACTTTTTGCTGTAATAATTATCCCCCAAAAATATATCAAAAAATTTTGTTTTTCCTCAGTTTAGGCCGATACGTATTCTTCTACATATTTTTCATAAAAAAATCGCAATAAGCGTTTATTAATTGGTCTGCGCAAAAGTTATAGCGTTTACAAAATAGGGGGTATTTGTATGGCATTTTTATTAATATATTTTTTTTTTACTAGTAATGGTGGCGATCAGCGTTTTTTTTTCCGGTACTGCGACATTATGGCGGACACAGCTGGTCACATGTAAACAAGGAAGTGCCAGTAATCGTCTCTCATCGCCTCGCACTGACAGTGTGTGGAGAGGAGAGACGGATCAGCAGCATCTCCTCGCAGGGAGCAGCAAGACAGGTAATCAGGGCACTGGTCATCAATGGCGCCACCAGTGCCAGCAATTGGTGCCCGTTAGTGATGAGTCAGCGCTGGTTTTCCGTGCCCATCATTGCCGCCTAGCCGTGCTGCCTATCAGTGCCCTCCAGTGCTGCCTATCGGTGCCCACCAGTGCTGCCTATTAGTGCCCACCATCGCACATCAGTGAAGGAGAAAATGTATAAAATTTACTGACAAAAACTAAGAAAAACTATTTTTTTCCCCTAAATTTTCATTCTTTTTTTTTTAATCCCAGCAGTAATTTAATACCTGATAAAAGCAGAAAAATAAAAACAGCCCGCACAGAGCATGTAAATAGTCCTGCAGCAGCGCTGCAAACCTCTAGTTTGAAAAAAGATAAAAGCTGTGTAGGATGACCCGATCAGATGTAGCTTAAGTATGTGCTCCAATCACCAGAAAGGCATTCACCACGTGGGGGGATATAGGGTCCCCTTCGGGGGAAACACTCACCAGATGGTTTCTTTACACTCGCATTTCCATATATATCGCCTCACGTGTCACCTCAGATGCTTGGAAACTGCATACCCCTCTCCTATCTTGATCACCGTTACTGTATTCACTTCCCGGGTGTAGTGTCCGCAGGTGTATGAGGGAATGAAAAAACCATATAGTGCAATATCGTTTTTGAATTTTTAATGTCACCCCAAAAAACAGATATACACTAGTCCCCTCATAAAAACATGCGTACCAGAAAATAGATTAAGTCAGGCACATAAATATATGTGGATGTTTCATTTGCATTTCTCACTGTTTAGTGTGGACCCCTGAAGACCGCTCTGGAGACCTTCCTGTAGCTGTCACTTCCTAGTTCCTCACTCAGTGGAACGCATACGTCACTTCCGGTCGGATGCTGGATAGCAGCGCTCTGACGTTTCGTCCGTTCGGACTTTTTCCAAGAGCGTGCTATTCCTCTGCACCCGCCGGAGTTATATTGTGTAGTGCTACACGCCCACCTGTGACGATGCTATAGATGGGGATGACCCTCCATCTATGCATCATTCGATCCTCACTCCGAGCGCCGCGCTCGACCACGCCCCCCGGAGAGGAGGAGATAGCTGGGTCTTTTTTGTACTCCGCTCCCTGACACTCACTGTTGCCACCATAGAACTGTCAGATGAGTGTATGTTAGTGCGCGGCCATACATGCACTATTTAATTCATATTTGGGCTCTGTACTTGTGAAGGATGTAATTTATGTATATAGCTGAATGATCTGAAGTCTGCAGTGCTACTGTATGCACTAGTGTATGTTATTCCAAACATATTATAGCCTATGTACTGTGCTTTACTGGGATCATTATATCCTTTATGCAAAGACCCGATGTGCTTCAGTTTTAAACCATCACATTATAATGGGACTGTACATGAGTGGCTGACTGACACATTCATAGATATTGGTTCTTACATGGTCAGCAGAACCAGTATCAATTTAAGAAAAAACAAAAGATATATAAAATGGGTGTAGAACCTCAATAAATCTAGGACACTGTTAGTCTATATACATATACACCACATGTGTCAAAACACCTAAAATACACACACATATATATATATATAGCAGTGAACCATAAAATTACATTCATATTAAAATTAGAATATCAGTAAAAATATAAAAATATTATTAAAAATATTAAAATATATAAGAACTAAGAAATGTAGAAAAATAGAGATATAAATATATAAATATATAATCCTATATGATCATAGAGACATGGGTGGATAATTATATGTAATGTAAAAAGACATTTGTGTGGGGATAAGACATATTATGTAAATATCCAAGTCTATCTCCCAACCTTGACCACATGTGTTAATGGGGAAAGAGACCAGTTTTTCAATGTATTTGGGATCACCCCAACCATGAAATATCTCACATATTAGTGTGATGAGTTTGGTTTTCTCTATCCCCAAGGACCTTTTCAAATTAATGATAGAAAGCCAGCCCTTGTACATTGGTGGTCAATTTTTGTTATTTGTTAGATGGGTGTGGATGATATTTACACAAATCTTTTTTTATTTTTAAATAACACTGCATCACATAACTCCTTTGTTGATGTTGATCATATTCCTTGAGATGGCTTTCAGGCCCTAGTTATAATAATCATTATTAAGTATCGCTAATGAAACAGTTGATATCGAGTTCCACATTGAGTCCTTTTGGCACTAAGACGTCAGTAAGAAAGATCCAATGAGTTTCTCTTTTGGATAACTCGCGTACTCTATGGGAACCCCTCCAATGTGTTTCAACCTGTTCAATGCCCCAGAATTCCAAGCCCGATGGGTCTTGATTGTGTTTAATTTTAAAATGGAGGGATACATTATGATCAGTAAATCCCAAATAGATGTTCTTTATGTGCTCCCCTATTCGAATTTTTAGTTTCCTTTTTGTGCGGCCAATATAGAGTAAACCGCATGGGCACCTTAATGCATATACAATGTGAGTGCTGTTGCAGGTGATAAATTGTTTTATTTCAAAATCTTGCTCGTTTGACGGTGATGTGAAGTGATCCAGATTTCTCTGTAGTTTTCTCACCTCTTTGCAAGGCTTGCATTTTCTGCACGAGAAAAACCCATTCTTATTCCAAAAACTCTGAGGTTTTTCTGGGAGATCCAAGATTTTCTTCACTATAGTGTCACCATGTGTGGATGCCTTTCTATAGATAAATTGGGGTTTCTGTGGTATTACGGGTCCTATTTTTTTATCTAGCGACAGGATGTGCCAATGCTTAATAAAAATGGATTCCACCTCCTTATATTGGCTATGGAATTGGGAAATAAATCCCCATTCATTAGGATTTGGTTCTTGAACTTCCTGTGTATTTCCAACATTTTTTTCTTCTAGACATTTATTTCTAGGTATCTTTCCCACTTCTTCCACAATTGTGTCTAAAAACTGTGGGTCATATCCTTTTGCTATAAATCTTTCTGTAAGGATTTTCGATTGGTTGAGAAAGTTGTTGGTTTCTGAGCAGTTACGTCTGACCCGCATTATCTGCCCCTTTGGAATGTTTTTTAACCATCTTGGGTGGTGCCCACTGGTTGTTGGCAGATAGCTGTTTCATGGGGTATCCGCTAAACTTCAGGATCTAATACTATTAAGGAAAAAACGTAAAATGAAGATTTTAGAGAGTAAAATTAATGAATTACAGGCACAACTAGATCCAATTAAGGATACTCAACCCATCATTGATTTTAATACGAGAACCAACAAAAGATTAGAAAAGGTAGACAAGGAAACACAAAAAAAGAAAATTAAGAAATATCATAGAGACATGAACGACTATACCACCAATAATTTATATGCATGGCAATCAACTTTACCGGACAAATTGAATTTAATCATCAAACTAGGGGAGGATGAAACAGTAATCAATGTGGGTGACACCACACAGTCACATCCGGAAAGAAGACAAGAGAACATAAGTGAAGAAGAGATAGTGATCGATTCCCCAGCACAATTCTCCACACCTATAAGAAGGGGCAAGGGAAAACCCAGAGGATCAAGAGGTAGAGGATCAAACCACAACCAACAACCAATACCTTATCCAACCCCTATTTATAATTATTACCAACCGCTTAATACGCAACAAAATAATGATGCGCCCCCACCACGTCCTTTTTTAGGGAGGGGAGGAGGGTCGCAGAGAAGAGGGAGAGGTTACCCATATCCCAGGGGGAGGCCTCAACAGCACCCACCACAACAATACAGAGAACAAGAGTGGAGACCACAACAACCACAGACCTATTGGACCAGAGAACAAACCCAGCACCCTCAACCAAGAAATCTAGCACAAGAGGATGCAGGGCAGGAAGGAGGGTCCAGGAAAAGAAGTCGACACCAGTAACAGATGGGATTTTCAATCTGAGCAAAGTAGAATTGACACATAAAGAGCTAAATATCTTGAATATGGGGCTCAAATGTGGTAAGAAAAAAACGATAAATAAGTTTGACGTGTATATAGATGTACATAAATACATCAGGAAACTAAACATAAAAAAATATTTTGTGGGCCTAAATACACAGACAGCACCCATTAATAACCATCAAGGAGTGATTAATAGTGGCCTCAAAAATAAGTCTTTGTTCAATCCACCGAATAACCCCAATCACCAAATTGAGGTATTCAAAGGATTGGTTCTGCGAGATTTGAATCAATTGAAGCCCAAAAAGAATGTGAGTGCCCAACACATAAATGATGGTATTAAACTGTTAGAGAAAAGGAAAGATATAGTAGTAAGATCCGCGGACAAGGGAGGAGGAGTCGTGATATTATCCAAAGAGTATTATCAAACTCAGATTGAGGACATGTTATCTGACCAAAACACATATGGTTTGTTGGAACATGATCCAACACAATCGTATAGAGACCAATTGGAAATATTAATACAAATCGGCTCATCTTCAGGAGTATTGTCGACGAAAGAGAAAATGTATTTATTACCAGCGAGCAGTAAAATACCGACGATATACACCCTGCCAAAGATTCATAAGGACCCGGTCAATCCACCAGCACGCCCAATTGTGAACAGCATAGACTCTATATCTTCCAGAATGGGCCAGTATCTTGATAAATTTTTGCAGAAGAGTGTGAAGACGACAAGATCTTACTTGAAAGACACAAAAGATTTTTTAAATTGTTTGCACAACGTCACTTTAATTGAAAATCAGCAAGTACTACTAGTCACAGCAGATGTGTCCTCACTATATTCCATAATTCAACATGATGATGCCACTTTAGCCCTCAATTGGGCTCTAAGTCAAAGGGATGATCTCCCCCACAATCAAAAAGTTTTTATCGGCCACGCATTAAATTTTTGTTTATCACACAATTATTTTTGGTTTGGGAACAAATTTTATACTCAAAAACGCGGTGTTGCAATGGGAGCCAAGTTTGCCCCAAGCATCGCAAATTTGTTCATGGCCGAGTGGGAAGATAAATCTATTTTTAAAGAAAGAAAAGCCGAATTAATTTTTTATAAACGTTTTATCGACGATCTGTTTTTTATTTGGGCAGGAACAGAAGAGTCTTTAAACATGTTTTTAAATATTTTAAATAATAATAACAACAACATCAGGCTTACATCAGAATGGCATCAGGACACAATCAACTTTTTAGACGTAACCATTTATCGGAAAAATAACAAATTGGAAACCAAGGTCTATTTTAAACAAACAGACAGAAACAGCTATCTGCCAACAACCAGTGGGCACCACCCAAGATGGTTAAAAAACATTCCAAAGGGGCAGATAATGCGGGTCAGACGTAACTGCTCAGAAACCAACAACTTTCTCAACCAATCGAAAATCCTTACAGAAAGATTTATAGCAAAAGGATATGACCCACAGTTTTTAGACACAATTGTGGAAGAAGTGGGAAAGATACCTAGAAATAAATGTCTAGAAGAAAAAAATGTTGGAAATACACAGGAAGTTCAAGAACCAAATCCTAATGAATGGGGATTTATTTCCCAATTCCATAGCCAATATAAGGAGGTGGAATCCATTTTTATTAAGCATTGGCACATCCTGTCGCTAGATAAAAAAATAGGACCCGTAATACCACAGAAACCCCAATTTATCTATAGAAAGGCATCCACACATGGTGACACTATAGTGAAGAAAATCTTGGATCTCCCAGAAAAACCTCAGAGTTTTTGGAATAAGAATGGGTTTTTCTCGTGCAGAAAATGCAAGCCTTGCAAAGAGGTGAGAAAACTACAGAGAAATCTGGATCACTTCACATCACCGTCAAACGAGCAAGATTTTGAAATAAAACAATTTATCACCTGCAACAGCACTCACGTTGTATATGCATTAAGGTGCCCATGCGGTTTACTCTATATTGGCCGCACAAAAAGGAAACTAAAAATTCGAATAGGGGAGCACATAAAGAACATCTATTTGGGATTTACTGATCATAATGTATCCCTCCATTTTAAAATTAAACACAATCAAGACCCATCGGGCTTGGAATTCTGGGGCATTGAACAGGTTGAAACACATTGGAGGGGTTCCCATAGAGTACGCGAGTTATCCAAAAGAGAAACTCATTGGATCTTTCTTACTGACGTCTTAGTGCCAAAAGGACTCAATGTGGAACTCGATATCAACTGTTTCATTAGCGATACTTAATAATGATTATTATAACTAGGGCCTGAAAGCCATCTCAAGGAATATGATCAACATCAACAAAGGAGTTATGTGATACAGTGTTATTTAAAAATAAAAAAAAGATTTGTGTAAATATCATCCACACCCATCTAACAAATAACAAAAATTGACCACCAATGTACAAGGGCTGGCTTTCTATCATTAATTTGAAAAGGTCCTTGGGGATAGAGAAAACCAAACTCATCACACTAATATGTGAGATATTTCATGGTTGGGGTGATCCCAAATACATTGAAAAACTGGTCTCTTTCCCCATTAACACATGTGGTCAAGGTTGGGAGATAGACTTGGATATTTACATAATATGTCTTATCCCCACACAAATGTCTTTTTACATTACATATAATTATCCACCCATGTCTCTATGATCATATAGGATTATATATTTATATATTTATATATTTATATCTCTATTTTTCTACATTTCTTAGTTCTTATATATTTTAATATTTTTAATAATATTTTTATATTTTTACTGATATTCTAATTTTAATATGAATGTAATTTTATGGTTCACTGCTATATATATATATATGTGTGTGTATTTTAGGTGTTTTGACACATGTGGTGTATATGTATATAGACTAACAGTGTCCTAGATTTATTGAGGTTCTACACCCATTTTATATATCTTTTGTTTTTTCTTAAATTGATACTGGTTCTGCTGACCATGTAAGAACCAATATCTATGAATGTGTCAGTCAGCCACTCATGTACAGTCCCATTATAATGTGATGGTTTAAAACTGAAGCACATCGGGTCTTTGCATAAAGGATATAATGATCCCAGTAAAGCACAGTACATAGGCTATAATATGTTTGGAATAACATACACTAGTGCATACAGTAGCACTGCAGACTTCAGATCATTCAGCTATATACATAAATTACATCCTTCACAAGTACAGAGCCCAAATATGAATTAAATAGTGCATGTATGGCCGCGCACTAACATACACTCATCTGACAGTTCTATGGTGGCAACAGTGAGTGTCAGGGAGCGGAGTACAAAAAAGACCCAGCTATCTCCTCCTCTCCGGGGGGCGTGGTCGAGCGCGGCGCTCGGAGTGAGGATCGAATGATGCATAGATGGAGGGTCATCCCCATCTATAGCATCGTCACAGGTGGGCGTGTAGCACTACACAATATAACTCCGGCGGGTGCAGAGGAATAGCACGCTCTTGGAAAAAGTCCGAACGGACGAAACGTCAGAGCGCTGCTATCCAGCATCCGACCGGAAGTGACGTATGCGTTCCACTGAGTAAGGAACTAGGAAGTGACAGCTACAGGAAGGTCTCCAGAGCGGTCTTCAGGGGTCCTACACTAAACAGTGAGAAATGCAAATGAAACATCCACATATATTTATGTGCCTGACTTAATCTATTTTCTGGTACGCATGTTTTTATGAGGGGACTAGTGTATATCTGTTTTTTGGGGTGACATTAAAAATTCAAAAACGATATTGCACTATATGGTTTTTTCATTCCCTCATACACCTGCGGACACTACACCCGGGAAGTGAATACAGTAACGGTGATCAAGATAGGAGAGGGGTATGCAGTTTCCAAGCATCTGAGGTGACACGTGAGGCGATATATATGGAAATGCGAGTGTAAAGAAACCATCTGGTGAGTGTTTCCCCCGAAGGGGACCCTATATCCCCCCACGTGGTGAATGCCTTTCTGGTGATTGGAGCACATACTTAAGCTACATCTGATCGGGTCATCCTACACAGCTTTTATCTTTTTTCAAACTAGAGGTTTGCAGCGCTGCTGCAGGACTATTTACATGCTCTGTGCGGGCTGTTTTTATTTTTCTGCTTTTATCAAGTGACATTTATTTTAAGCAGCTGCTTTTATCATTATTTATTGTGTTTTATCTGGTTAGATTTTTTATTGCTTGGACTTTGTTGTTTACTCCTAAAGCGCAGGGTTGTACTATTATTAGAGGGCCACCAATTAGTACTTTTGTATATTTTGAGTAATTTAATACCACCAAAAGAAAACTCTATTTGTGTGAAGAAAATGATAAAACATTTCACATGGCTACAGTGTTGCATGACCGTTTAATTGTCATTTAAAGTGTGAGAGTGATGAAACTCGGGAAGGGGGTGAAAGTGGCCGGTATTGAGGTGGTTAATTGCCACCCTTGTCAGATATATTTGGTGTCCTAGAAATTTTGGACTGACCTAAAATCCCAAACTTGATCAACTTTCTCAGGTATGTTTCCATCTTCTTCCCCTCAATGTGATGGAGATGCAAAGAAGGGAAGGTGTTTGAAGTTCAAATGAGGAGATGAGCTAAGGTTTACGGTGCTGCCCCACCATAGGCACATTTCAGCCCCGGGTTCACACTGTTGCGCTCTCCTGTGCGAATTACATGCGGTGTCTCTGCGGTGCGATTTGAGCCATGGATTTGTATAGCTCAGATCGCGCCGCATTCGCACTAAACCAGTGCAGGACCCTTTTTTTTTCTGCACCAGAATCGGAACGCATGAGTGTTCTCACCCATGCAATCTGTTTCTGCAAACCGATTGCTGGGTGTCGTTAAGTTAACATACACTCCATAATTGTTCGCATGGACAAGTTTGCGATTTAGATGCGGGGCCAAATTCGCTGTAAATTTGCACTGCATCTGTCGTGAACCCAGGCTTGGTGAGTGAGCGTTGTCACCTTGGGACAGGAAATGTTATTGGGCACAATCACCAGGTGAAAAGAAAAGCGGACCTGTAAAAAGGACACCAATGCAGCCACCACATCTAATGCCGTGTACACACACAACCATTTTTAATGTCCTAGAAAAAACGAAGTTCTTGTCAAGCCTACCTTGCATACACACAATCGTGAAAAAAAAAAATGCTGGAGCAAAGCGCGGTGACGTACAACACGTACGACGGCACTATAAAGGGGAAGTTCCATTCGAATGGCGCCACCCTTTGAGCTGCTTTTGCTGATTTCGTGTTAGTAAAAGTTTGGTGAGAGACGATTTGCGCTTTTCAGTGTTCGTGCTTTTCAGTCTGTTACAGTGTGATGAATGTGCTATCTCCATTGCAAATGCAATTTTTTCCTAGAACGAGTGCTCTTTTCTAATAACTTGCTTCTGAGCATGCTCTTTTTTCCCCGTCGTTAAAGCCTACACACGACCGTTTTTCACGGCTTGAAAATCGATGCTAAAATTTAGAGCCTGTTCTAAATTTTTAATGCCCATTTTTCACGTTGAGAAAAATGCTCTGGAGCCCACACACGATCGTTTTTAATGACCATTTAAAAAAATGGCATTGTTCACGTCATGAAAAATGGTCGTGTGTACGCGGCATAAGGGGGCAGAAAGCTGCAATATATTACATTTTTTGTTTTTTGGGATTTAGATTACACTTTTTAAATAGTCTAATACGGCTACTATCACCTTAAGCAAATAAAGCTATATGTGCCGAAGACGACCTCTGTATAATAACAGCGCAGTGATGTTTCCTTCCATTACTCCTCTGAACTGTAATGATATTCAGGAGAAATTTAAATGCATCAAATAGATAATTTCTGTCTTTGAAGTAATGCGTTTTTTCTCCCAGTCTGAAAGAGTTGGTATTAAGTAATGTTGTACAGTTTATAAAGCATAAATAAATTATTATGTTGATTTGCAGAGGCATTTAGTTGCTAATTGCTTTTTTATTTTGTATCGGCATCTCATACCCATATCTGACATTCTAATGAATAAAAGCAAAACTGGGATACACACAGATAAAACATACACAGTGATACTAAATTTGGTGATGGACAGGGTGCATGTTCTTGGTCCTAGTGCTAACCAGTGCTGCCCAATGAGCATTTTGCTTTTTTCGGTATGCCGTCACATTTCCGGGCTCTGGCTCTTCCCCCTGGCTCGGCTGGGGCCGGGCTCTTCCCCCCTGACTCCGCTGGGGCCGGGCTCGTCCCCCCCTGGCTCGGCCGGGCTCGTCCCCCCTGGCTCGGCCGGGCTCGTCCCCCCCTGGCTCGGCCGGGCTCGTCCCCCCCTGGCTCGGCCGGGCTCGTCCCCCCCTGGCTCGGCCGGGCTCTTCCCCCCCCTGGCTCGGCCGGGCTCTTCCCCACTGGCTCGGCCGGGCTCTTCCCCCCCCCCCTGGCTCGGCCGGGCTCTCCCCCCCCCCCCCTGGCTCGGCCGGGCTCTCCCCCCCCCCCCTGGCTCGGCCGGGCTCTCCCCCCCCCTGGCTCGGCCGGGCTCTCCCCCCCCCCCCCCTGGCTCGGCCGGGCTCTTCCCCCCCCCCCCCCTGGCTCGGCCGGGCTCTTCCCCCCCCCCCCCTGGCTCGGCCGGGCTCTTCCCCACTGGCTCGGCCGGGCTCTTCCCCCCCCCCCCCCTGGCTCGGCCGGGCTCTTCCCCCCTGGCTCGGCCGGGCTCTTCCCCACTGGCTCGGCCGGGCTCTTCCCCACTGGCTCGGCCGGGCTCTTCCCCACTGGCTCGGCCGGGCTCTTCCCCACTGGCTCGGCCGGGCTCTTCCCCACTGGCTCGGCCGGGCTCTTCCCCACTGGCTCGGCCGGGCTCTTCCCCACTGGCTCGGCCGGGCTCTTCCCCACTGGCTCGGCCGGGCTCTTCCCCACTGGCTCGGCCGGGCTCTTCCCCACTGGCTCGGCCGGGCTCTTCCCCACTGGCTCGGCCGGGCTCTTCCCCACTGGCTCGGCCGGGCTCTTCCCCCTGGTTCGCCTGGGGCCGGGCTCTTCCCCCCCTGGCTCGCCTGGGGCCGGGGGTCTCCCCCCCCCCCCTGGCTCGCCTGGGGCCGGGGCTCTCCCCCCCCCCCCTGGCTCGCCTGGGGCCGGGGCTCTTCCCCCCCCCCCCTGGCTCGCCTGGGGCCGGGGCTCTCCCCCCCCCCTGGCTCGCCTGGGGCCGGGCTCTTCCCCCCTGGCTCGCCTGGGGCCGGGGCTCTCCCCCCCCCCCCCTGGCTCGCCTTGGGCCGGGGCTCTTCCCCCCCCCTGGCTCGCCTGGGGCCGGGGCTCTTCCCCCCCCCCCCCCTGGCTCGCCTGGGGCCGGGGCTCTCCCCCCCCCCCCTGGCTCGCCTGGGGCCGGGGCTCTTCCCCCCCCCCCTGGCTCGCCTGGGGCCGGGGCTCTTCCCCCCTGGCTCGCCTGGGGCCGGGGCTCTTCCCCCCCCTGGCTCGCCTGGGGCCGGGGCTCTTCCCCCCCTGGCTCGCCTGGGGCCGGGGCTCTTCCCCCCCCTGGCTCGCCTGGGGCCGGGGCTCTTCCCCCCCCTGGCTCGCCTGGGGCCGGGGCTCTTCCCCCCCTGGGGCCGGGGCTCTTCCCCCCTGGCTCGCCTGGGGCCGGGGCTCTTCCCCCCTGGCTCGCCTGGGGCCGGGGCTCTTCCCCCCCTGGCTCGCCTGGGGCCGGGGCTCTTCCCCCCCTGGGGCCGGGGCTCTTCCCCCCCTGGCTTGCCTGGGGCCGGGGCTCTTCCCCCCCTGGCTCGCCTGGGGCCGGGGCTCTTCCCCCCCCCCCCTGGCTCGCCTGGGGCCGGGGCTCTTCCCCCCCCCCCCCTGGCTCGCCTGGGGCCGGGGCTCTTCCCCCCCCCCCTGGCTCGCCTGGGGCCGGGGCTCTTCCCCCTGGCTCGCCTGGGGCCGGGCACCTCCCCTGGCCTCCGGTCCTCCCTTGGCTCGGTTGGGCCTGGATCCTCCCCTGGCTCCTTTGGGGCAAGGACTGCTGTGAATGTGTCTAGGTGCTTTTTTAAAGGGGCGATATGCTTGTACTGTATAAATACAGGAAATAGTAGAACAAAGATCTGATTGGCTGCTGAGACCCATGTCTCTATTTTTCTGCCGGTTGCATCAATTACCCTTTCCATTTGTTTTCTCTATACAGGCTTTTTTTTTTAAAGCAGGTAAAGTTTCCTATAGTCAGATGGCTGAGAGATGAACTCTGCTTCCTATTGTTTCCTGCACCTCGCACATTCTTTGTGGCCTTGTTAAATAAATCCATTAATGTTCTAGCGACGGTAATGATGTTTAGCGTGGCTGATCTCCCTCTATAGCAGCAACTTGCGGGCCGTGTACACAGCACAATTACTACAGAAGAGAAACTTGTTTGTTTAATCCCAGTTAAGCACGGCTGAGAACTCCTGAAAACCCGCGCACACGCACATAAGCTGGAAAGAGACAGAGAGGGCCAGGATGAGCGTGCCTAACTTGTTCTGCTAGAAAAAAAAAAAAAAAAAAAAAAAAACTCATGCTTGAACTTACAACAAATTAATGCAATTCAGTATTTATTAATAAATCATTAAATTCATTTAGTGTAAGAACCTGAGTATCAGCTATTTGCAGTCTATATGGTAGAGAGGGAGGGTTGGCACTGGGAGCCAGACAGCTGTTTTGCAGTAAACTATATTTACACGGAACATGCTGATAGGAGGAGAGAATCTGTGGCTGCCACTTTATAGCCCAGACATCTGAGATGGAGAGAGGACATCACTGGATTCCTAAACTGTAAGTGGTGTCATGTAGCACATTTGTGAGGTCAGGCACTGATGTTGGACAAGAAGGCCCAGCTCGCAGTCTCCGCTCTAATTTATCCCAAAGGTGTTCTATTGAGTTGAGGTGAGGACTCTGTGCAGGCCAGTCAAGTTCCTCCACCCCAAACATACTCATCCACATCTTTATGGATTTTGCTTTGTGCACTGGTGTGCAGTCATGTTGGAAGAGAAAGGGGCCATCCCCAAACTGTTCCCACAAAGTTGGGAGCATGAAATTGTCCAAAATGTCTTGGTATGCTGACGTCTTGAGAGTTCCCTTCACTGGAACTAAGGGGCCAAGCCCAACCCCTGAAAAACAACCCCACACCATAATCCCCCCTCCACCAAATGATTTGGAGTGGTGGCCCAATACTTTTAACAAGTTCCTCCGCCCCAAACTTGCTCATCCGCGTCTTTATTGTCCTTGTGCACTGGTCCAAATCATTTGGTGGAGGTGGAATTATGGTGTGGGGTTGTTTATCAGGTGTTGGGCTTCCAGTGAAGGGAACTCTTAAAGTGGAGGTTCCCCTAAAAATAAACTTTTAACATTAGATTAAGGCTCATTTTGTCAAGGGGAATCGGCTAGTTTTTTTTAAAAACGATGCAGTACTTACCGTTTAAGAGAGCGATCTTCTCCGCCGCTTCCGGGTATGGTCTTCGGGTCTGGGTGTTCCTTCTTGATTGACAGGCTTCCGACGGTCGCATGTATCGCCTCACGAGTAGCCGAAAGAAGCCGAAGGTCGGTGCGGCTCTATACGGCGCCTGCGCACCGACGTTCAGCTACTTTCGGAAAATCGTGGCGCGATAGATGCAACCGTCGGAAGCCTGTCGGAAGACTGTCAATCAAGAAGGAACGCCCAGTCCCGAAGACCATACCCGTAAGCGGCGGAGAAGATCGCTCTCTACAACGGTAAGTACAGCTTCGTTTTAAAAAAAACTAGCCGATTCCCCTAGACCAGTGGTTCTCAACCTGGGGGTCGGGACCCCCTCGGGGGTCAAATGATGATTTGCCAGGGGTCCCCACATCCTGGGCTGTTCCTGAAGCCCACACCGCTCTCCCAGCCTTTTTGACTGATCAGCATTGCCATTCATCCCAATTCCCCGCCAGCACTGCCACTCCCCCCCCCCCCCCCCCCCCCCGAACCAAGAAGCAAGAGAAGTAATAAAAATAGAGAATACATGGAATATAGAGGAAAAGAGCGGGATGAAAGAAAGAAAAAGGGAGAAAAAGAACAAGAAAGACGGCTGGAGAGGGATGGGGGGGGGGAAAAAAGTAATTAGAATAAAGAGAGATACAAGAGAAAGAAAAGAAACAAAGAGAAAGAGTTGTACATCCTAAAATGTAGCATAGGGGTTTTAATACTGTATGAGGCCTCGTACACACGACCGAGGAACTCAACGGGCGAAACACATCGTTTTCCTCGTCGAGTCGAGTTGACAAACCTTGTTAGGTTTGTCAAAGAACTCGACAAGCTTGCTTTGCGTACACACTGTCAAGACAAAATCTTCTCGTTCTCAAACGCGGTGGTGACATACAACACATACAATGGCAGGGGAAGTTCGATTCCACTGGCTAAACTCTTGGGGCTGCTTTTGCTAATCTCATGTTACTGCGTGTTAAGTAAAAGTTTGTTAAGAGACAATTTGCACTTTTCAGTTACAGCTTGAAAAATGTGTTATCTCCATTACAAACGCTACTTTTACACCCGTCTCATACTTTATTCTGAGCAAGCGCGGGTTTCTTAGCATACACACGCTCGAGTTTCTCGTCGGAAACCAGCCCGACCAGGAACTCGACGAGCCAATTTGAGACTCCCGTTGAGGAAATGGAGAACTTGCTCTCTTTTTGGCTCGTCGAGTTTCTCGACAGTTTCCTCGACGAAAATGTACACACGAAAAAATATCTCCCAGCAAGTTTCTTGCTGTTTTTTGCCGAGAAACTCGGTCGTGTGTACGAGGCCTGAGTGGAAGGGATTGCAAAATGTCCGTAGGTTTGGGGGTGCAAATTACTTGTCTTGCCTAGGGTGCTCACAACCCACGCTACGAAAATAATTTGACTGTTAGGGGTCCCCACAACTTGGGAAATTTTATCAAGGGGTCACGGCATTAGAAGGTTGAGAACCACTGCCCTAGACAAAATGAACATGAATCTAATCTTAAAAGTTTATTTTTAGGGGAACCTCCAGTTTAAGGCGTCAGCATACTAAGACATTTTGGACAATTTCATGCTCCCAACTTTTGGGAGCAGTTTGGGGATGGCCAATCTTGTTCCAACATGACTGGGCACCAGTGCACAAAGCAAGGTCCATAAAGACATGGATGGGCGAGTTTGGGGTGGAGGAACTTGACTGACCTGCACAGAGTCCCGACCTCAACCATATAGAACACCTTTAGGGTGAATTAAAACGCAGGCTGTGAGCCAGGCCTTCTTGTCCAACATGAGTACCTGACCTCACAAATGCGCTTCTGGAAGAATGGTCACACATTCCCATAGACACACTCCTAAACCTTGTGGACAGCCTTCCCAGAAGTGTTAAAACTGTTATAGCTGCAAAGGGGGGCCAACTCGATATTGAACCCTACGGACTAAGACGACATTAAAGTTCATGTGTGTGTAAAGGCAGGTGTCCCAATACTTTTGGTAATGTAGTGTATGTTTGGCCAGCTTTAGTGGCTAGCACTGTGGCCTTGTAAGGCTAGGCTCGATTTCCTACCAAGGACTTTGAGTTGGTATGTTCTCCTTATGTTTCGTCAAGTTTTTTTGCAGGTGCTCTGGCCTTATTCCATAATCCAAAAGCATACTGCTAGGTTAATTGGCGTCTCCTAAAAGTTGTTCCTAGCTTGTGTGTTTATGACTGCAGAGCGTGTTATGTTGTAAGTCCCACTGTGTAAAGTAGTCTGTACATTACTATAGAATATGGTAGCACCATAGAAATTTATATTTAAGTACCTGTAATAAAATTAATAATGATTGTGTTTCCTGAAATACTGGAATATGTTCACATTGATTGCGGGTTAGAAGTCGTGTGAATTCAGCTGAACTCGCGCAATTTCATACCCGCATGTCAGTCCACTTCAGGGGCGATTTGACAGACATCTTTGCGGATTCCTGCACCGATGTCTATACAAATCGCCCCCCGAAGTCGCCAAAAATAGTACCGTAAAACCTTGGTTTGAGAGAAACTTGGTTTGAGAGCGTTTTGCAAGACAAGCAAAATGTTTTATTAAATTTTGCCTTGGTATACAAGCGATGTCTTGATATAAGAGTCGCGTGATGTCACAACTGAGTATAAAAAAAGAAGAGAGAAGCCTCTAAGTGTAGCAATATGGTTATGGCGGACACATCGGACAATTTTGACTCATTTTTGGGACAATTGTCATTTTCACAGCAAAAAATGCTATAAAAATGCATTGTTTACTGTGAAAATGACAATTGCAGTTTAGGAGCTAACCACTAGGGGGCGCTGAAGGGGTTAAGTGTGACCTCATATGTGTTTCTAACTGTAGGGGGCGGGGCTGACCGTGTGACGTCATTGATCGTGCTTCCCTATATCAGATGTGAACGTGGGCTTAAAGCGGGGCTTCACCCAAAAACATTTTTTTAACATTACATTCAGCCGAGTTGTCCTAATGACAATCGGCTGTTTTTTTTTAATTTTATCCCTGTACATACCGTATTTTCACCGCCGCTTCCGGGTATTTCTTCTGCGGGACTGGGCGTTCCTAATTGATTGACAGGCTTCCGACCGTCGCATACTGCGCGTCACGAGTTGCCGAAAGAAGCCGGACTGCGAGTCGCCTCTATACGGCGCCTGCGCCGATTGTCATTAGGACAACTCGGCTGAATGTAATGTTAAAAAATATTTTTTGGGGTGAACCTCCACTTTAAGCCCGACTTAAGGGAAAGTGAAAATGATCCTTTGCAATGGGCTGGCCTTGCAGAGAAGGATAGGGTAACTTGAAGTGCTTTTCTCATCCCCCCTAGACCTAAATAATCATTTAACCCTTGCAATGCTGGGGCAGCCCACACTGCAATGGACCTTTTTATTTTCTCTGGAGTTCAGCTTTAAGCTCTTGTGTGTACAGACCCAGTAAAGACCATTGCTGTGTTGGATTTCTATTGATTTACTGGGTGGATTTTGCCCTGGACAGGTAATCCCAAGGAGGAAGGCTGGGAAAGATTTATGACATTACAGTGTTGCTTTGGATGAACAGATCGGTTTCTATGAATAAACCTATTAGTAGAAAAGCGATTTACACTGACTTTTCTGTATATTATAGTTGCATTTTTTTGCTTTGTTGAAAAGGGGTCTAACAACCCCCCCCCCCCCCCCCCCCCCAAAGCCTAAAGACGGTAGACTGGCCCATTGTTTATAAAGTTTTCCTTCAAGCAAAGGTCCACAATCTTTATGCCAACCTGACAATGGCCATGTGCTGTACATTGGCATGCTGGCCTTTAGTGCAATGTTCTAGGGTGCCAGCACTGGGATTAGTAAGGCAGTGTTGATGCCCTAGGACAGCCTTTTTCAACCAGGTTGCCTTGAGGTTTCTTCAGGGGTGCCTTGGCAAAATGCCTAAAAATTGCCAAAAAATTTGTATACAAGCCGGTGTGTGGATGAAGGCTGCCTTTTTAGTTACACTGAAGGCCCGTACACACGATCAGATTTTACGACAATAATTGTCTGATGGACGTGCTGTCGGAGAATCCGACCGTGTGGCCCCGTACACACGAGGAGACATTTCCGATGAAAACGGTCCGCGGACCGTTTTCATCGGACATGTCTCCTGGGAGCTTTTGGTGTGTACACACCATCAGACCAAAATCCCTGCGGACAGAGAACGCGGTGACGTAGAAGACACCGACGTTCTCAAACACGGAAGTGCGATGCTTCCACGCATGCGTCGAATCAATTCGACGCATGTGCGGGATTTCGGGACGCTGGTTACACGTCATAACCAGCGGACATGTCCGATTAGGTGTACTAACCATCGGACATGTCCGACGGACATGTTTCCAGCGGACAAGTTTCTTAGCTTGCTAAGAAACTTTTGTCCGCTGGAAACCTGTCCGCTAGGCCGTACACGGTCGGACATGTTCGATCGTGTGTACGCGGCTGTGTATGCTCCATCAGACAATTGTTGGTGGAATTAACGACAACAAATGTTGGCTGTTCATGCTCACCAATTGTCTGACAATAAATCTGTTAAGTCCGATCATCTGATCGTGTGTGTATACAAGTCCATCAGACTAAAATCCGAAGTTCAAACACGCATGCTCAGAACTGACGCTAAACATGAAGACAACAATAGCAGAAGTTGCCCAAAGGGTGGCGCTAAAGATCAGAAAAAAACACATTTATGCCGCGTACACACAATCAGAATTTCCGACAACAAATGTTCGATGTGAGCTTTTGGCTGGATATTCCGATCGCGTGTATGCTCCATCGGACATTTAATTTTTCTCGGCACGTTGTAGTGTTGTTCGTGACTGCGTTCTTGACGTTCAGATTTTCTGACGAATTTTGAGCTAATATTTTGTTGGAAAAAAATCCACGGTTTTGTTGTCGGAATGTCCCATACCAAGTTCACGGCCAACGTCCTTCTGTCCAAAGTCCGTGGTTTTGCTCCGATGCTTCGCCCAATACCTGGGCAGTCAGGGATGATCGGTTACAAGCACCGATCTCCCTGTATAGATTTCAATACAGCTTGACGGCTTCTCCCCAGACCCCCCTTTCAGCTGTTTTAGTGAAATCTATACAGAGGTGATCGGTGCTTGTAACTCCCCCCAAAGCTGATTGAAAACAAAAGAAGGAGGGGGATGGGAAGGGAAGGAAAAACACAAAACTAGGGATGATCAGAAAGGAAAAGGAAAGAGGGAGGGGGAGGGAGGACAAGATACACAAGGAAAGCACTCACATTGGCCGCATCCGTAATGATAAGAATATAGAACAGTACCCCTTCAAGAAGAGTGGGCAAAATCGGACTTTGAGGCTCGTGGAAGTATAAAAATATATATTTTATTACATAAATTTACAAAATGTACACTGAAACAAAAAATTTTTTAATTGTGGCTCTGAGTTTGTTATTTATTGTCTAAAGTGCCCTTGTGGACTTCTCTATGTAGGGCGTACCATACGGGCCCTGCGTAAGCGATTTGGGGAACACAGAAATACTGTAGAAAAAGGCCTTGACAATTACAGTGTAGCCCGCCACTTCAAGGAGCACCATGGACAATGTCCAGTTGGACTCCGTGTATGGGTCCTTGAAGCAATATCCAAGCTTCTCCCCTCAGCTGAGCGCTATAAGCGGTTATGCGAGAGGGAGAATTACTGGATATTTACTCTTGACAGTCTCTCGCCTGGTGGACTCAACGAGGGCATAGAGATAAATATCCTATTGTAAACAAGATATCCTCCCTCGGTTTACTATCTCGGCTAATCTCTTATCAAACACGTATGTGTATGTGTATACATGTGTGTGTATATATGTTCAATATACATTTTTATACTTGCTTTATATACATATTTTATAATAATTTTTATTGTACATTCACACATTCCAATACAATAAGGAATATAGAATTTTAGTAATATATATATATATATATATATATATATATATTTTTTTTTTGAAACAGTCATTTTATAATTATCAAATTTACATTACCCTATTTATATTAATCCCTGTTTTAGATTAATAATTTAATGATGACGTCGTCAACATCATCAATTCCTTCTGGTATATAGTATAGATATAAAATAAAACAGGGAATATCTGTAAATGTAAATATATATATATATTAGTATATTTTTTTATATATATATATATATTTTTTATATAATTTTCTTTTATATATCTTTTATACATGTTCATTTTAATCATAAGCTTAGATGGTAATGATATTACCCAAGGCGTTATTGCAGCTTTAATGATTGTTTGTTACCATGGAAGATGATTAACTTTTAATCTCTAATTGGTTTATTTGTGTCAGACCTCAAAAATGTAGTTCCAGCATAGGTTCCCTTAAGGGCCATTATAACAATACCCCTCTATTTAGTGAAATTCTATCTATTTGAAGTTATTTCAAGATCATCTCAATATTACGTCAATTGTTGTTCACTTATTATTTATTTATCTGCATAGTATTGCCAATTAATGTTGTTATTGCAAAAGCAGGGCCCTCTTGTGGCCATAGATGTGCCCTGCTATGTTGTTGTAAAATACGATCTAGCTAGATTATATGTGGGGCGGGCCTATGTATCACCACTATATATACTGGTCTTCAGTAAAATGGCCACAGCCCAGCCTGAGGAAGAGACTCGAAAGTCTTGAACGCGTGCACCTCCCGCAACCGGAAGTGACGTCACGTGCAGTCCGCAGTGGATACCAGATACCAGCGCGAAGGTTCCGAGAGCGTCTTGGTCCCTGTAGCTGCTGCCTTTCAGAGAATAACATCGCCACGCTGCCTGCATCAGGACATCGTACGCACACCGGCTACACCATGCGGATGATTGTTTACAACTACCTTGCCCATATTCATTCATGTCTGTGAGTAGGCTTTTCACAGCCTTTTTACATATATTACCACTAATAAATGAGCTTGCTACGCTTAGAAGGCGCTGCATTTGTTTTTTCTTTGCCTCTATACAGATCACTTCATCTGTCAGCTGGCAGCCATCTAAAGCAAGGCAATAGTAAAGTAGTTATACAGTGCCATGGACAATTGATGGACTTTAACATCCACCTTATAGCACTGGTTTCCTTTGGACTTTAATCCCAGTTTCATTTTATTCATTTTTCCTCATCCTTATTTTTACTTTTATTTTTATTTTTATTTTTATTTACATTGTTATATTCATTTTTATATTCATTTTTATATTTATTTTTATTTTTATTTTTATTTTTCAGCTTAAAATTAGTTTATTTACATTCTGGCCCTTATCTCTATTTCAATTAATACTAGCCTTTTGTGAACCTTAGACATCTACTGGGAGTGCGCTTGAATATCATGTTTTGTTTTGTACAAAATGTACACTAACAATGGTATAATGGAATGCAACTGATAACAATCACAATACAACCATTCAGAACAAGAGAATAGTGAAAGAATCCTATTGAAGTCGCCTACGCGTTTCACCATGGGGCTTCTTCAGGACGAAATGAACAGGATTATTGCTACTATGTAGCCATGATTTTCACAATCTGTGAATAGTACACATCATATTAGTACAGCATAAAAAATTATAATGATGATATTTACATAAAGGAAAAAATTCCTAAAACATATATCTTTATCAATTGATTAAAACCAGCGAAAAACACACACAAATTTTTGCAATACATATGGGTTACAACATGTGGCTACATCACCTGATACACAGCGGTGGATATAATCATCCAGGAAGATTCCAATGATAGATGAAATATATACCGATGGTAGTAGATAGTACAAAAAATATGTTTAGAGATCGATGATCTGATAAAGAGGGGGAGGAAAAAAGCAATAAGCGCATATTTACGCTAACAATATATGTATATGTGTAAAACCTTAAGCATTATAATATACGCCTATATATATGTCTACATGCGTATATATGTCCATGGAGAAAAAGGAGAAGTAAAGAAAATAAATTGCAAAGTCTTACATCCTATAATATATAATAGGGCAACAAGTAAACCATGTTGATTGGAAACATACCGCAGGTCCAGGCCAAATATGTCAATAATGACATGAGCAAATACACATTACAGTCCCCAGGCAAAAGAAGACGTGTCGGGATAGAGATGCAGGTAACCGAATCCCTATTAAGAGTGGAAAGGCTGCTCTCCCCCTCCACGCTCGCTGTCACCCTCCACGTCTCCCTTTGCGCTCCGTGTCACCCTCCATATCCTCCTCCGCCCTCTCTGTCAGGATGGAGAGCGGAGGTAGGAGCCGCTAAACCCAGCTCCTACCTTTTCCAAATGAACAGTCAGTGATCACTGACTCTGTCCATTCATATAACTGAAACATTGTAACCTGTGTTTACGATGCTTCCGTTTATGAATGGAGAGGAGCCGTGGCTTCTCTCCATTCACTTTCAGTGCAGCTGAGAAAGGGACTGGGGAATCTGTGTCCTTGGTCCCTTTCTCTGTCTCAAAGGGGAGATGTCAGAGGTCTGTTAAAAAAAAACCCTGATATCTCACCAAAGCCCCCCAACAGGGCTAAAAAAAGAAAGCATTGTAAAAAAAAATAACAAAAAATAGTAAAATAAAAAATACTGATGCATGTGCTACTGTCACATGACATAAAAAAAAAAGTATCGGTTTTCGGTATCGCCGAGTACTTGTACTCGGTCTTAAAGTGGTATTGGGCGACTTTCGTTTCTACTATACTTGCAGTGTTATGTATTGACTTTCATGTTCCTGTAGCTCCACCTAAATTAGGCAATTACTTTTTGTATTTCTTTTTTAGGAGAGTTGATACTTAAATGGTGCATGTCTGCCTTTACTGTTGGTCAAACCAAGGTCATTTATATGGGCAGTAAAAGGAATGTCACTGTCTGTCTATTGTAGTGGCAGTGGAGCGTATGTGTCAAGACAAATTCTCTGGCTTGGAGCTCTGCTGGTTCTGATTTGACCCCCGGGTACATCCTGACAATAACCTGAGGTCATCTTCTCATTGCCTGCTATTATGTGGATGAGCGCACTTGCTTGGGAAACGCATCCTCCTCCTCCTCGTTAATTTTTTCTCGAACACTTTTTTTTTTTTTGGAAGCCAAAAGATGACCAACGCTTCAATACAAAGTACTTTAGGAGGCACGTAAAATGCATTTATGTTTAGTATACATTATAATATTGATAGCATCTCAGTGGCCTATGCATTAGGAAGTCATGCTGAAATTTCAGGTCAGTTGTCTTTATTTTATGCCCTTTCTTCTCATAAACTGGCCTGCAAATACCAAGCCAAGATTGTGAAGCGACCTGGAACTGGCTAGGTACTTATAGGTCCAGACCTTCATAACACTAACATGATGACCTGTGGGGGTCTTTTAAAGCATCGCTTATGGAAAATCTAGGGAACTGACACGTGTAAGGTTTGACATGTTGTATGTATTTACTCGGTGCAACCTCGGCTTTTCTATTTTACCCAAAAATCTGGTAATTTATTGAGTTTTTGTGCCCCCTAAAATTAACTTTTAATATTTTTTTTGTGATGTTTATGCAGTAATATCGTGTGATGTAAAAAAATTGGAACTACCACCATTTTATTATCTAAGGTCAGGGTTTGACAAATTTGCTTGGAATCTAGGAGCCAGCTAAAAAAGTTAGGAGCCAGAAAACGCGCCCCGTCCCGACGAGCTTGCGCGCAGAAGCGAACACATACGTGAGCAGTGCCCGCATATGTAAACGGTGTTCAAACCACACATGTGAGGTATCACCGCGATTGGTAGAGCGAGAGCAATAATTCTAGCCCTAGAACTCCTCTGTAACTCAAAACATGCAACCTGTAGATTTTTTTAAACGTCGCCTATGAAGATTTTAAAGGGTAAAAGTTTGTCGCCATTCCACAAGCGGACGCAATTTTGGAGCGTGACATGTTGGGTATGAATTTACTCGGCGTAACATTATCTTTCATAATATTTAAAAAAATGGGGATAACTTTATTGTTGTCTTATTTTTAGTTAAAAAAAGTGTAATTTTTTCCCAAAAAAGTGCGCTTGTAAGACCGCTGCACAAATACGGCATGACAGAAAGTATTGCAACGATCGCCATTTTATTCTCTAGGGTGCTAGGATAAAAAATATATATAATGTTTGGGGGTTCTAATTGGAGAGAAGATGGCAGTGAAAATAGTGAAAAATTACATTAGAATTGCTGTTTAACTTGTAATGCTTAACTTGTAATACCAACGGCCACCACCAGATGGCGCCAGCTCACAAAAAAAGTCGCCAGGACCCTATTTCTAGTCGCCATGGCGACCTGGCGCCCGGGATTTGTCGAGCCCTGCTCTAAGGTGTCTGCTTTTAGAAAATATATAGTGTGGGTGTTCAATGTAATCTTGAGGCCTCAAATTATTTTTTAAATGTGTGCAAAAAACGCCTCTGGTTGTGAAATGGTTAAAGGATAAGTTCACCTTCGCGTAACATGTTGCATATAATAAACTGTCTCCCAACTTTTTTAGCTGGCTCTTGGATTCAAAGCAAATTTGTCAAGCCCTGTGTAAACTTAATCCACCATAAAAGGAAAGCTGTGAGCATTTAACGCTTAAAAACTTTTTTTTACGGTCACAGGACTCAAAAGCACCATTTTGCCGCCACTTTTGAAGCGCCTCTTGTGCGCTTTTCAGGCGCTTTTGAAGCGCTTTCCATTTCTTTCAATGGACAGGGACCTTTTTGAGGCGCTTGCAAGCAGCATCTTTGGAGCATTTAAAGCGCCTTAAAAATGCCCCTGTCCATTGAAATAAATGGTAAGCGCATTAAAAGCGCATAAAAAGCACTTAAAAAGCCCCACAAAATGGTTATTTTTGAGTCCTGTGACCGTAAAAAAAAAGTGCAGTGCTAATGCCGCAGAAGCGCCCAACGTTTTATGGGCAGATTCAAGTGCCTCAGTATGAAAGGGTCTTAGACATAGAGAATCTAAGGCCCCTTTCACACCCCTTGAAAGTCGTGCATTTTTGCTGGGATTTCCGGGAATGCCTGTGTAAACTTGAGGTCTGTGGACCTCGACTCACATCAAAGTCGGACCAAAGTACTACAGGGACTACTTTGATGTTGATGCAACCTGAAGTCGCACAGATATGAATGGTACTCATTGGAATTAATGTGCTATGACTTGTCATGCGACTTTGCAGTCCCAAGTCACAGGACAAGTTGCAGAAGTGTGAAAGGGGCCTTACAGTAAAATTATTTTGTGACAGAAATGCATTGCTAAAAATGTTACAATTGAAGAGCTACATTAAAGGGGTTGTAAAGGTTTGTTTTTTATTTTCTAAATAGGTTCCTTTAAGCTAGTGCATTGTTGGTTCACTTACTTTTTCCTTCCATATCCCTACTCAATTTTTTTTTTTTTTTTCTTTGTCTGAATTTCTCACTTCCTGTTTCTCCTCGGTAAGCTTGCCCCCCATCATCCATGGGGGTTAGTCAGCCAGAACAGCTTACTAAGGAGGAACAGGAAGTGAGAAATTCAGACAAAGATTTTTTTTTTTTTTTTTAGAATTTCACACTTCCTGTTCCTCCTCAGTAAGCTGTTCTGGCTGACTAACCCCCATGGATGATGGGGGCAAGCTTACTGAGGAGAAACAGGAAGTGCGAAATTCAGACAAAGAAAAAAAAACATTTAGAAGGGAAATTGAAGGAAAAGGTAAGTGAACCAACAATGCACTAGCTTAAAGTGGAGCTCCACCCTAAAGTGGAACTCCCGCTGATCGGAACCCTCCCCCCCTCCTCCGGTGTCACATTTGACACCTTTCAGGGGGAGGTGGGTGAAGGTATTTGCACCCACTTACGGGCAAACAGTCTCGGGCAGACTGTGGGCATGACGTCACCTCCGGCCCGGCCCCCCCCCCCCCCATTGTGTCATTGGCTACCAGTACACAGCAGGAGCCAATCGGCAGGCGTAGTGCGACTCGTGCATGCGCCATAGGGAACCGGGCAGTGAAGCTGGAGCGCTTCACTTCCTGGTTCCCTCACCGAGGATGGCGGGGGCGGGCAGCAGAGTGACGAGCGATCGCTCGTCCTCTTCTGCGGACAGCGCTGGACTCCAGGACAGGTAAGTGTCTTAATATTAAAAGTCAGCAGTGACCCTGTCCGAAGCTCCGTGACCGCGGACCCGATCGCCGCTGGAGTCCCGCGATCGGTCCCTGGAGCTGAAGAACGGGGGGAGAGCTGTGTGTAAGCACAGCTTCCCCGTTCTTCACTGTGGCGGCGTCATCGATCGTGTGATCCCTTTTATAGGGAAACACAATCGATGACGTCACACCTACAGCCACACCCCCCTACAGTTAGAAACACATATTAGGTCAAACATAACCCCTTCAGCGCCCTCTTGTGGTCAACTCCCAAACTGCAATTGTCATTTTCACAAAAATTTGGCAAAATTGTCCGAAGTGTCCGCCATAATGTCGCAGTCACGAAAAAAATCGCTGATCGCCGCCATTAGTAGTAAAAAAAAAAAATTAACAAAAATGCAAACTATCCCCTATTTTGTAAACGCTATAAATTTTGCACAAACCAACCGATTTTTTTTTTTACCAAAAATAGGTAGAAGAATACGTATCGGTATAAAAACTGAGGAAAATAAATGTTTTTTTATATATTTTTGGGGGATATTTATTATAGCAAAAAGTAAAAAATATTGTATTTTTTTCAAAATTGTCGCTCTATTTTTGTTTATAGCGCAAAAAATAAAAACCGCAGAGGTGATCAGATACCACCAAAAGAAAGCTCTATTTGTGGGAAAAAAGGACGCCAATTTTGTTTGGGAGCCACGTCGCACGACTGCGCAATTGTCTGTTAAAGCGATGCAGTGCCTAAAGGTCCGGGTCTTAAAGCGGTTCTCCACCCTAAAGTGAAGTCCCGCTGATCGGAACCCTCCCCCCCCCTCCGGTGTCACATTTGACACCTTTCAGGGGGGAGGGGGGTGCAGATACCTGTCTAAAGACAGGTATTTGCACCCACTTCCGGCCCGGCATTCACGGGCAAAAGACGGGCATTGCGTCACATCCCGTCGCCCCCCCCGTTGTGTGCTGGGAACACTCGTCTCCCAGCACACAGCGGGAGCCAATCGGCGGGCGCGGCGCGACTCGCACATGCGCCGTAGGGAACCGGGCAGTGAAGCCGCAGCGCTTCACTTCCTGGTTTCCCCACCGTGGATGGAGGTGGGAGCAGCAGGGTGACGAGCGATCGCTCGTCATCTGCTGCGGACGGCGCTGGACTCCAGGACAGGTAAGTGTCCTTATATTAAAAGTCAGCAGCTGCAGTATTTGTAGCTGCTGGCTTTTAATATTTTTTTTTGGCGGAACATCCGCTTTAAGTGGTTAAAGGAACCTATTTAGAAAATAAAAATTGAACCTTTACAACCCCATTAACAGTATAGAGGCGTTTGATATTTGCCTGCTATTTGTCATTGGCGTGCAGGACATGCTGGGACTTGCAGTCCCTCGGTGGAGCCATTGGCTGCCCATCTGTGGCGGGTTCTGTGAAGGTCTCCAGCCTTTGATCTATGGGACAACCTCTGAACTAGGTGGATGTTTGTGCCAGTTAGCTGTGTAGTCAGCACTGTTTACCCCGCGCTGTGTTTGGTGATTGCACGCTGATTTGCTCAGCTGGGGAGAGAAGGACTCCTCCTGCTTTGTCAGTCACATAGGGGAAGCAGCGCCAGCACAACCCGTGTTAGAAAGCTTCCACTAATGTCCTATAGACGCCCTGGAATGTAAAGTCACAAATCGGAGGTAAGATTACACACACATTGTCCTATAAAGTCCCATATCTGCTGCTATTTCACATTAACTAGAAGGACTCAGCTGTTGGTGGGATTCTTTATTTAGTACAACCCCTTGGTGTCTTCATGTATTAAAATAGAATACGTTGTGGTATTATGTCAACCTTGTAAATGCAGCTCTGGAAGATTTACCCCCCCCCCTTCATAACCAGCACGTTTTTTGGGATACGGCACTGTGTTACTTTAACTAGCAATGGCGCGGTTGTGCGACGCTGTACCCCCACACAAATAACATTTGCTTTTGCTGGTATTTGATCACCTCTACGGTTTTTATTGCTTGTGCTATAAACAAAAAAAGGCCGACAATGATAGGAAAAAATATATATATAGTATATAACATGCCCAGTAAAAAAAAAATCGAATTTCTTCATCAATTTAGGTCAATATGTATTCTGCTGCATGTTTTTTGGTAAAAAAAAAATATACAATAAGCGTATATTGATTGGTTTGCACAAAAGTTATAGCGTCTACAAACTAAGGGATAGATTTATTTATATATATATATATATATATATATATATATATATATATATATATATATATATATATATATATATATATATATATATATATATATATATAGTAATACATCCCTGCGGGGAAACACTGTGAATACAGCGTCTCCCCGCAGGGATGTAGTCCCAAGGGAGGGGGCGAGCACGCTGACTAACCCCCAGCCAGAACCGCTCAGATGATGGGGGCAAGCTTACTGAGAAGAAACGGGAAGTGAGAAATTCAGACAAAGAAAAAAAACATTTAGAAGGGAAATGGAAGAAAAGGGTAATTGAACCAACAATGCACTAGCTTAAAGGAACCTATTTAGAAAATGAAAAATACAACCTTTACAACCCCTTTAAGCAAACTCCTATCATGGGTAGAAGAAGATTCTGTAAGCACAAGTTGCCAACAATTCCTGGAGCGCCATCTTGTGGCAGGCTTCTGTTGTAGGGCCTACAAATCGGTGGAAACGCACACCAAACATGTTTAGAAACTATTCCCTCTAGAAATCCGTTTATAGTTTTATTTTTATTTTTTTGGAATACATTTATTATACTGTAGATGTTTATGCGATGCGTTTGATATGTCCTTGATGCATTGCCTGTATCTCCTGCAAGTGGCGTCTGGTTGCTCTGCAGGAAGTGTTTTGCCTTGAAATTTAAAGAGATAGTTCCCGTCTTGTAGGTATGTTTTATATGACCAGATTGGCTCCTCCTGTGTGTTTATGGGTTTGCTATCTTATCTCCATACAGGTGCTTTACGTCATAGGCACCAGATTTCCTCATATATCATTTACAGGCGTCTATCATCATAATTTGAATTGTTTGGAGTAGGAAGGCCACGCCGTTCCTCCATGACGTGGTGTACCTGCACTTTTTGTCATTGTTGTAATTGACTTTTCCTTCAATGTTATTTTGTTGATTTTGGCTTTGAAAGTGTTTTTATTCTGGCATTTTTCACAATGATGTACCCCCCCCCCCCCTTCCCTTTGTTTCCTGTATAAGGCCAGGGCATGGAATGGAAATAGAAGAGGGGACAGATGCTGCAACTACAAGAAGAATAAAGTGTATACATTCCTATTACTGTGCTTTACAGATAGATTGGAGAATGCAGTTCTATCAGTGCCGGCTGTTTGTTTAGCCACCTGTCACCCAGCATTAAAGAACTTGGTATTTAAAGCAATTCACCACAATTGGTAAAAGTTCTGCAGAGACCACCCCTCCCCCAAAGCAATAGTTTCCAAACTATGGCTTGGGGGATGGGGGCAGCCCTTTGCTTGCTTTTACCCAGCCCTTTGGGGCACTATTTCTGCCACTGACACCAACAAAGGGGCATCATTTCTGTTACTGACACCAATGATGGGGCACTTTTCCTCCCACTGACACCAATGATTGGGCATTATTCATCCCACTGACACCAATGATTGGGCAGTATTCATCCCACTGACACCAATGATTGGGCATTATTCATCCCACTGACGCCAATGATTGGGCAGTATTCATCCCACTGACACCAATGATTGGGCATTATTCATCCCACTGACACCAATGACGGGGCATTATTCATCCCACTGACACCAATGACGGGGCATTATTCATCCCACTGACACCAATGACGGGGCATTATTCATCCCACTGACACCAATGACGGGGCATTATTCATCCCACTGACACCAATGGCGGGGCATTATTCATCCCACTGACACCAATGACGGGGCATTATTCATCCCACTGACACCAATGACGGGGCATTATTCATCCCACTGACACCAATGACGGGGCATTATTCATCCCACTGACACCAATGACGGGGCATTATTCATCCCACTGACACCAATGACTGGGCATTATTTACCCCACTGACACCAATGATTGGGCATTATTTACCCCACTGACACCAATGATGGGGCACTTTTGCTCACACTGACGCCAATGGTGGGGCCCTTACTGGGGACACAGGTAGTGGGCCTAATGTTGAATTATAGAAGTGCACCTCACACCAAGATCCTCCAACCGTGCGTCACACACTTAGGGGTTTTCGCTCATCAGAAATAAAGACATCAAGCCTTGAGATATTTAAGATGGCTGTCATCCACATCCTGGGTTGGGTCAGAACTGCAGATCATCTCAACAGGTATTCCAGAACCTCCTCTCGAGTCTCTGCTCTCTACTCTCCGAGAAGGTATGCTCTTTTCTCTGAGAATATAGAGCGGGGACACGAGGGACACGGTGTGTTGCTTGTAAAAGTCTTTACTTTATCAGCTACTTCACAGTAACACAACCTTAGTTCAGCTAGTTGAAGTGTTTTAGCCTCACTGCCTTAGTCATAACCAGGATCTCAAAACAGGATCTCCCTTTTTTTTTTTACAATGTAAAAACAGGATCTCTTCTTTTGGTATCACTGTGTACACCACTTCAAGAGTTCCCCTCCACTCACCAAGAGACTATTAAATAGATCTCTCCATCGTGTGGTATTATCATAAATGTGCAATTTATTAAAATAAATAACACTCACATTTAAATAAATAAATTTTGCATGAACGATCCACACCAGGGCTCACACAGGTCTCAAAGCCCCCCTACTTCCAATAACTGCAATGACCGCACCTGGCTTCGAACTACACGTTCCGTCACTTATCACGTGACTTCATCAGGCTTTATGAACTTGTTCATGAAAACAAGTACACAGAAAACAAATGTAGTTCTAGTTTTTTTGTGAAGGGACCACCTTACTGGTTGTCATGACCGGCACCACTATTCATCCATTTCTGAAGTTCTTTATTCTATATAGGAATAAATTTGCACGTAGCTGTTGTGACAACTGTCAGATTGGATGGAATTAGGTTTCACATGACAAGAGCAAAAACAAGTATATAAACCTTGCAAGCTCAGATTAAAGGGTAATGTACTGTGTAAAACGATCAGACTAAAGCTAATCTACGGTAATGGGCACAGTATGACTGAGAGGAGTCATTCCATTAAGATAATTTGATGTGTGGGACAGTCAGTGCTTTTTACAGCTTCCTAATGCACAAAGCAAAGAAACCGCTTTAACACATGAAAACTTTACTGTAATATAAAGGGATTATTTGGGCTACTTTCACACAGCTTCATTGCAAACATGTGGTAAAACCACACATGCGTTTTTGCTGCGTTTCCGGTGCATTTTGCACCTGTGAAAAAGACTCAAAAACACACCAAAAATGCAACCATGTGTGTGTGTTTTTGATGCAATTATGTTGCGTTTAACAGTCATTTCAATGAAGAGGTGTTTTTTTTTTGTTATGTTTTTTTACAACACCAAAAATGCAGACTTTGAAAAAGGCAACAAACCCACAACTGACCAGTTCCAAAGAATTTAATGGTCATGCATTTTTCTTCTACTTTTTTTTTTTTTTTTTTTTTTACATATAAATGGAATTAAAATTGATCAGTGTGAAGGAAGCTTATATTATATATATATATATATATATATATATATATATATATATATATATATATATATATATATATATATATATATATATATAGGGTTTGTTTTTGGGCACATCCTACAATGATAAAGTGGCTGAAACGCATTGGAGGTTCTCTTGCAAGGACTTGTGGCGTTGGCTTTGTGTACTAAACTAAGCAACTGGGGATGTTGTCAGTATGTGGCTGGTTTATTTCTTCCATTCACTAGTAGTCTTGTAATTTCTGGTTCATGTGGTGTCAGGAACTGATTGCATTTCTGGCCGATCAACAGGTATTTCTCGATCCTTTCAGAGTCTTTAAAAGATTAGATTGTAAGCTTCTTGAGGATAGAGACTGATGTGAATGTACAATGTTTTTGTAAAGCGCTATGTAAATTGATGGCACTATACAAGTACCTGAAATAAATAATAATAAAAAAAATGAAATCTGTTAGATTTTTGTGGTTGTGATTGAGAAGATGACCCTTTTCCTTCCTGTCCCAATGACAGCTGTCACTGCTATAGTAAGGTGACCAGATTTTTAAAATGAAATATTTATTTTTTACTAGTAATGGTGGCAATCAGCGACTCTTTGCCCGTCGCCACCGCTGCCCGCCTCACAGCCTGTCAAGTCTCACTCTCCGGGCCCCCCCCGACTACTACTGGGTGTGGAGCGGAGGATGATCCCTCCGCCAGGGAAGGCAAGGAGATAAGCAGGCAGGCGGCTGGCCGGGACTTGAGCCAAGGCAGAAGAACATGCGAGCGGAACTGAATGGGCATGCACCCGAAACTGAAGAAATATTCCTTCCGCTCCGACCAGCACAAGATCATCAGAAAGGGGCACAGATAATGGGAAAAAAAAACACCATCTAAGCCAGGGCTCGACAAATCCCGGTCGCCAGGTCACCATGGCGACTAAAAATAGCCTCCTGGCGACTTGGCTTGGAAGGTTGGCAAAAAAAAAAAAAAAAATTTTTTTTTTTTTTTTTTGTGAAGTCCCCAGCTCTTCCTTGTGTGAGCTGGCGCCATCTGGTGGTGGCCGTTGGTATTACAAGTTACAAGTTAAGCATTACAAGTTAAACAGCAATTCCAATGTCTTTTTTTTACTATTTTCACTGCCATCTTCTTCCCTCTAATTAGAACCCCCAAACATTATATATATTTTTTATCCTAACACCCTAGAGAATAAAATGGCGATCGTTGCAATACTTTCTGTCAAGCCGTATTTGCGCAGCGGTCTTACAAGCGCACTTTTTCGGGGAAAAATTACTCTTTTTTTAATTAAAAAATAAGACAACAGTAAAGTTATCCCCATTTTTTTTAATATTATGAAAGATAATGTTACGCCGAGTAAATTCATACCCAACATGTCACGCTTCAAAATTGCGTCCGCTCTTGGAATGCCGACAAACTTTTACCCTTTAAAATCTTCATAGGCGACGTTTAAAAAAAATCTACAGGTTGCATGTTTTGAGTTACAGATAAGGTCTAGGGCTAGAATTATTGCTCTCGCTCAACCAATCGCGGCGATACCTCACATGTGTGGTTTGAACACCGTTTACATATGCGGGCGCTGCTCACGTATGTGTTCGCTTCTGCGCGCAAGCTCGTCGGGACGGGGTGCGTTTTCTGGCTCCTAACATTTTTAGCTGGCTCCTAGATTCCAAGAAAATTTGTCAAACCCTGCTCTAAGCTGGTAGGAGCGGCGGAGTGGGGGTGTGCAATTCAGATATTTTTTTTTTTAATTCTGCACTGACTGTCTTTGAAATTGCCCCAGCCCCTGTTCAAATCCAATCCGGGGACAAAACCGGGGACAGACTTGGTCCAGGGACAGTGTCCTCAATCCGGGGACTGTCCCCTGAAACCGGGGATGTCTGGTCACCCTAGGCTATAGGAGATGAGGGTGGATACTTGTCAGTAACTACTATAGGGAAAGTTTGGCCTCCAAGGGTATATCTACTACACTGGGGTCACAGATGCCAGTAAGGACCTTGCAGAGGATCTAACCCTTGAAAGACTCTTCGGTGATCAATAAGATCTTACGAACCTCAGTTGGTAGACTTTGACTTGTAAGTACTTGGGTTGAGTAATGACGCCCCAAGTCAACCTTTTCTTTACAATATCATGGCTAGAGGGGGATGGAGAACCGAGCGGACCATTTGATGAACCTAGGCTGACATTAATCTAGATATGTAAACACTCTCTAACGTTTCTGTACATAGTAGAGTGTCTTAGAACTTCTGCAAAGTGAAATTCCTCCTGCTAAGACGGGACGATTGATGAGAGCGACAGAAGTAAACTATTTAGGTTACACAAAGCACTAAAGCCGAGGGTCTCTCTGCCACCTCTCCAGTCATTCCTGGTATGTTTAACGAGCAGAGCCAGGTGTCACCTTCTGGAGCCAAGCAACTGCAAATATTACCAGCAAGTGGGGGCAATTACATGCCTGTTCTGTGCTCATAAATATTGACAGAGGAGAACCAGCCAGGAGACAAGGCATCATTATTTGGACAGTGTTGACCGTATAGACATTTGCTTTGCCCATAGGACAGCATGGGGTGTCGCAGGGAAGCGGCTTCCAGTGATTGGTCTCATGGGGAAGCCTGTGGGAGCGAGGCATAATGGAAACAAATTGCCTGGTAAGGATGCCGTAGACATAAATGAGCACTTAACCCTTGTAGTGCAGGGGACCTCTGCTTCAAAGGTCATTTAGAATTTTCCCCTTGAGTGTTTAGCTGTAAAGTGATAGTAAACTCTGTTTTTTAAGCAATTTCCTGGTTTTCTGTTTCTGGATGGCTCTTTTCACTTGCAGCATCCTATGGAAGCCACCCTTGCATGCAGGGACTAGAGTTGTGTCTACCAACACTGTGTGCATCAATTGAAACGCACACAACCCTGTAGCCTAGGATAGCAAGGCTCTCCCTGATCCTCCTTCCTCCCCCCTCTCCAAGCGTTCAGACTCATTTCAGACCACCCTGCCCGCTAAGTCAAGTCTCTTATGAAGGGGTCTCAAACTGGAAGCCCTCCAGCTGTTGCCTCTGCCTTTGGGAGTCATGATTGTAACTGTCAGCCTTGCAATGCCTCATGGGACTTGTAGTTTCACAACAGCTGGAGGGCCACCAGTTTGAGACCCCCTGCTCTTATGTGTTTTTACCAGATGTTCAGGGAAGCAGCATGGAAAGATCAGAAGCCAACAGCATTGAAATTTGTAAACTGCAAGCGCTGCGATAAGCCTTTAACAAATAGCTTACTGGGGAAAATGGTAAACCAAAAACAGAGTTCAAAGCTGAACTCTGGGAAAATCGATTTTTTCCATGCAGTGGGGCTGTGCCTGCACTACATGGGTTAACTGTTCCTTTTTGTCTAGGGGTTTGGAGAGCGGATATATACTCCCAGGGGTAGTGTTTTCAGCTCCTGACACCCCCCAAAAAAACACAAAAAAATGAGAAAACTTATTGACTCGAGTATAAGCCTAGGGTGAGAATGCAACAGCTACTGTAAGCGGAAAAGAGGGTCAACAATGCCCATTTGCAGCCCCACTGTGCCCATTTGCAACCTCACTGTGCCCATTGTAGCATTACTGTGCCCATTCTCACTGTGCTCATTGTAGCCTTACTGTGCCCATTCTCACTGTGCTCATTGTAGCCTTACTGTGCCCATTCTCACTGTGCCCATTGTAGCCTTACTGTGCCCATTCTCACTGTGCCCATTCTCGCTGTGCCCATTGCAGCCTCAGTGTACCTGTATTCCTGACAGGCTACGGGCATCCGTATTTCAAAAGTCCCAGCTTCCTCCTGGTCCCGTTCCTTTCCATGATAGGCGTTTGACACTGTGTTCCGCTACCGCCTGTCACGGAGGTCCTCTCATCCTCGGACTCAGTTTCCCAGCAGACGCTGTGTTCAGTGTTCCGCCAATCATGGACCTTCTTTTATCCTCGGACAAGAGGATGTCCGTGATAGGCAGAACACTGAACACAGTGTCTGCTGGGAAAGTCAGAGGATGAAAAGGACCTCCGTGATAGGCGGTAGCGGAACACAGTGGCAAACGCCTATCGGGGAACGGGACCAGGAGGAAGCCAGGACTTTTGAAAAATTAACGCCCGCAGTCCTTCAGGTACACTGACTCGAGTATAAGCTGAGGGGGCTATTTTCAGCCCTAAAAAGTATATATGGTATGCATCCGGCTCTCACCGCTGTCTGTCTGCAATCATGACCAGGAAGACTACCCTGCACTAAAGCGATTTGAAATCGAGGCCCACAGCATGAAAGGGACGACGTTGATGGCGGTGCGGAGGATGGTCTATGTTTACAGCTTTACCCCGGATGCCTGCATACTTAGATGTGCCTGTTTTCATCATCAATCATGTGACTTCCTAAATGTCGTACCTTCATTAAATGTACCGTATTTATCGGCGTATACCGCACACTTTTTTGCCCTTAAAATCGGGGCAAAATCGTGGGTGCGCGATATACACCGTTACCCGATTCCCGCGCTGTGTTTGAATCACTCCGTTGACATATACCGAGCGCAGTACACACGGGTATGGTCGGGCAGGCTCGGCTCCGCTCGCGATCACGTCCTGTACGTCCTTTACGCAAGAGGAGCCGAGCCTGCCCGAATATACCCGAGTGTACTGCGCTCGGTATATGTCGGCGGAGTGGTTCAAACACAGCGCAGGGATCGGCTGAAAAACACAGCGGGGAGGACACCACGATGGCCGCAGAAGGACGCCGGACCGGACAAGGCCGCCGATGGACGCCGGGCAAGACACCGACGAGGGGCATCCAAACTGTAAGTATTTTTTTTTTTTCCAGGAATTTTCCTTCTAGGTTGGGGGTGCGCGCTATACGCCGGGGCGCATTATATGAAGGTAAATACGGTAACCATATTTCTACACTTAGATGCGCCTCTGTTTCTGTATACTCAGTTGTGACATGACGCTACTTGTATATCAAGTCAACATTTAGTTAAAAATATTGCTTGTCTTGCAAAACGCTCTCAAACCAAGTTACTCTCAAACCAAGGTTTTACTGTATAATAAATTGTCAGGTGAATACACTCTCCATCATTGCACCAAAAATGGAATCATGTTATGTTGAAGATCCCCATCCACTGTAGTCAGATTAGTGGGATGATTGGTTCTGATCAGTCGCTGAATCTTGTACAGTTTTAGGTAGATTCAGGTACGTATGCCTAAACTTGCGGCGGCGTAGCTTAGCGTGTTTAGGCTACGCTGCCGTAAGTTAGCTAGTCAAGTACATGATTCACAATGTACTTGCCTGCTATGTTACAACGGCGTAGCCTAAAGCGGGCGGGCCTAAGGGCGCCGAATTCAAATGTGTGTTAAGGGGGGCGTGTTTTATGTTAATCAGGCTTGACCTTACGTTTTTGACGTTTTTATTTTACTGCGCATGCGCCGGGCGCCTACATTCCCCAGTGTGCTTTGCGGCTAAGTACGCCGCACAGGCCTATTGATTTGGATGTGGACGTAAATCGCTATTCGCGGACGACTTACACAAACAACGTAAAAATTTCGAATCTCGAAGCGGGAATGGCGGCCATACTTTAACATTGCTATTCCATCTAATAGATGGAATAACTTTAGGCCTGATAATGGCTTACGGAAATGGCGTAAATGTACTGCGGCGGCCGGGCGTATGTTTGTGAATCGGCGTATCTACTCATTTACATATTCTACGCCGACCGCAATGGAAGCGCCACCTAGCGGCCATCCGAAATATTGCAATCGCAAGCCGTCCTATCTTAGATATTTTTAAGCGTATCTCTGTTTGAGCATACACTTAAACATAAGTCGGCTTAGATTCTGAGTTAGGTCGGCTTATCTACGGATAAGCCGGCCTAACTCTTACTGAATCTACCTATATATGTTTTCAGACATGAGCTTTCTACAGGGCCCTCCACAGTTCGCTCCCATTACTGCTGTATGTTGGTAAATATTTCCAGTTCCATAAAAGTCCAGCAGATGTCAGTGTGGTTCGCTTTGCTTTTTCTGTGTGCAACAGGAAGGAATCTATTGTGTTGTGTTTAATTGCTTCCAGTGATTGTTGGACATTCCTGTCCTTCCGACAAAGTTAAATAAAGCAGCAAATAGTAAAGTTTTAACAATCTTATTAGTTGGCTGCCACTGCCAGGCTTCCCATAGACACCGCTTCTTATTGTGTGAGAACAATCCCCATTGGTGTGGGTGAGAGATGTCCAGTACATGTGTGTGTGACCCGGAGGCAATGGGGTGTTTGGAGTAGAAATGGGGCAGATGTAATAAAGTTGTGTTCTTTTGAACTGATACGTTATAATTAGTAGCCTCCTGTGTGCCGGTTACTAAACTGCCTCATTAGACTTTGTCGTTTCATTTACAGCAGAATGTGTTTACAAAGCTGGAGGAATAAAATATTAACAGTGTTGTCTAGTCCAGCCAATCAGATTCCACCAGTAAAGTCTGCGTTCCAGGTTAGAATTTAAAAGGAAACATTGGCCCAGATTCTCAACCGAGATACGACGGCGTATCTCCAGATACGCCGTCGTATCTCTGCGTTGAGCCGTCGTATCTATGCGACTGATTCTTAGAATCAGTTACGCATAGATATCCATTAGGTCCAACAAGTCTCTTACGCCGTCGGATCTTAACTGCAATTTTTTTTGACCGCTAGGTGGCGCTTCCGTCTAATTCCACGTCGAGTATGCAAATTAGCTAGATACGCGAATTCCCGAATGTACGCGCGGCCGACACAGTAAAGTTACGACGTTTACGTTAGGCTTTTCCCGGCGTAAAGTTGCCCCTGCTATATGAGGCACAGCCAATGTTAAGTATGGCTGTCGTTCCCGCGTCGAAATTTGAAAAAGTTACGTCGTTTGCGTAAGTCGTCCGTGAATGGGGCTGGACGTCATTTACGTTCACGTCGAAACCAAAGACGTCCTTGCGACGTCATTTGGAGCAATGCACACTGGGAAATTTTACGGACGGCGCATGCACAGTTCGTTCAGCGCGGGGACACGCTTAATTTAAATGATACACGCCCCCTACCAGCCGAATTTGAATTCCGCCGGGTGATTTACGCTACGCCGCCGCAACTTAAGGAGCAAGTGCTTTGAGAATACAGCACTTGCCCGTGTAAGTTGCGGAGGAGTAACGTAAATCAGATAAATCGGATACGTTACGCCCGCACAATTTTGCGCGGCTGTACGTGAATCTGCCCCATTGAGTCACTACAGGTAAAAAAGAGAAAATGTATACATTATTAGGTGTAGTAGAAGTTGTATTATACACTCACCGGCCACTTTATTAGGTGCGCCTTGCTAGTACCGGGTTGGACCCCCTTTTACCTTCAGAGCGGCTTTCATTCTTCGTGGCAAAGATTCAACAAGGTGTTGGAAACACTCCTCTGAGATTTTGCTCCAAAAAGACATGATGGCATCACACAGTTGCTGCAGATTTGTCGGCTGCACCTCTATGATGTGAATCTCCCATTCCACCACATTCCAAATGCGCTCTATTGGATGAGATCTGGTGACTGTGGAGGCCATTGGAGTACAGTGACCTCATTGTCCAGTAGGGGTGCAACGGATCGTCATTGATCCGTGATCCGAACGGGTCAACGTCCGCGGATCGCCACACCATGCGATCCGCGGATTGAGGTCATAGGAAAGGCCGAGGCTTCGGCCTAGTTTCGGAGCGGCGGCCATCTTGGTACACCCGGCTGCGGCCTAGGTGAGCTTCCCAGAGCGGCGCTGACTGGGTAGATTGCAGTGGGGGGGAGATGTTGACATTGCAGTGGGGGGAGGTGTGGACATTGCAGTGGGGGGGAGGTGTGGACATTGCAGTGGGGGGGAGATGTGGACATTGCAGTGGGGGGGGAGATGTGGACATTGCAGTGGGGGGGGGGGGAGATGTGGACATTGCAGTGGGGGGGGGGGGAGATGTGGACATTGCAGTGGGGGGGGGGGAGATGTGGATATTGCAGTGGGGGGGGGGGAGATGTGGATATTGCAGTGGGGGGGGGGAGATGTGGACATTGCAGTGGGGGGGGGAGAGAGGTGGACATTGCAGTGGGGGGGGGGAGAGAGGTGGACATTGCAGTGGGGGGGGGAGAGAGGTGGACATTGCAGTGGGGGGGGGGAGAGAGGTGGACATTGCAGTGGGGGGGGGGGGTGGACATTGCAGTGGGGGGGGGGAGAGAGGTGGACATTGCAGTGGGGGGGGGGGAGAGGTGGACATTGCAGTGGGGGGGAGAGTTGGACAGGTGGACATTGCAGTGGGGGGGAGAGTTGGACATTGCAGTGGGGGGAGAGTTGGACATTGCAGTGGGGGGAGAGTTGGACATTGCAGTGGGGGGAGAGTTGGACATTGCAGTGGGGGGAGAGTTGGACATTGCAGTGGGGGGGAGATGTGGACATTGCAGTGGGGGGGGGAGAGAGGTGGACATTGCAGTGGGGGGGGGAGAGAGGTGGACATTGCAGTGGGGGGGGGAGAGAGGTGGACATTGCAGTGGGGGGGGAGAGAGGTGGACATTGCAGTGGGGGGGGGGGGGAGAGGTGGACATTGCAGTGGGGGGGAGAGTTGGACAGGTGGACATTGCAGTGGGGGGGAGAGTTGGACATTGCAGTGGGGGGAGAGTTGGACATTGCAGTGGGGGGAGAGTTGGACATTGCAGTGGGGGGAGAGTTGGACATTGCAGTGGGGGGAGATGTGGACATTGCAGTGGGGGGGAGATGTGGACATTGCAGTGGGGGGGAGATGTGGATATTGCAGTGGGGGGGGAGAGGTGGACATTGCAGTGGGGGGGGGGAGAGGTGGACATTGCAGTGGGGGGGGAGGTGGACATTGCAGTGGGGGGGGAGGTGGACATTGCAGTGGGGGGGAGGTGGACATTGCAGTGGGGGGGAGAGATGGACATTGCAGTGGGGGGGAGAGGTGGACATTGCAGTGGGGGGGAGATGTGGACATTGCAGTGGGGGAGAGATGTGGACATTGCAGTGGGGGAGAGATGTGGACATTGCAGTGGGGGAGATGTGGACATTACAGTGGGGGAGATGTGGACATTACAGTGGGGGAGATGTGGACATTACAGTGGGGGTGATATGTGGACATTACAGTGGGGGAGATGTGGACATTACAGTGGGGGAGATGTGTGGACATTACAGTGGGGGAGATGTGTGGACATTACAGTGGGGGAGATGTGTGGACATTACAGTGGAGGGGGGGGGAGATGTGGACTTTACAGTGGGGGGAGATGTGGATATTACAGTGGGGGGGGGAGAGATGTGGATATTACAGTGGGGACTATATATGGTGGTGATCCGATCCATGGCTCTGATCCGAGGATAGATCTGAACCGTGAGATTTGAGACTCGTCAGAAATTGAGACTCGTCGGAGCAGGCAACGTTTTCCCAATCTTCTACTGTCCAATTTTGGTGATCCTGTGCGAATTGTAGCCTCCGTTTCTTAGCTGACAGGAGTGGCACCTGGTGTGGCCTTCTGCTGCTGTAGCCCATCTGCGGTTATTTGAGTTACTGTTACCTTTCTATCATCGCAGTGCCGTATCGCAAAAAATGGCCTAGTCATTAAGGGGAAAAAGCTTCCGGGGATGAGGTGGTTAAGCTGGCTATAAACGATAGAATCTGATTGTACAATGAGTGTAAAACTCTGTAATATGAGCCTAACTAAGAAATCCATGCAATTTGTATCAAATAGAGCAGACCCTTGCACTACATAGTTGATGGTAAGGCTCCTTTCACACTTGTACAGCCGGCGTGACTTTGACGCGACTTGAAGCAATGCCCGTGTAATCTTGAGGTCTAGGGACGTCACGTTGCATCAAAGTCTGACCAAACTAGTTTTTACGGACAGCTTGGAAGCAGCTGCACCCTGAAGTCGCACGGGTATGAACGGTACTCATTGGAAATCATGGGGTACAACTTGTCATGCAACTTTGCAGTCCCAAGTCCAGGACAAGTTGAACAAGTGTGAAAGGGGCCTGACTCCAAGCCCTGGTTCACACTGGTGTCAAATCTGCGGCAATCGCCGGCAATGGCACCGTCCTCATTTTTTGTACTACTCTTTGCGATTTCAACTTGCGATTTCCATTGACATCTGTGCTGAAACCTGCACAGATGTCTGGAATCGGGACTGACACACAGGAGTGAAGTCGTGCGAGTTCAGCTGATCGGCTTCATTCCCGCAGCTCAGTGTGATCCGGAGCTCCAGGAGATTGTATAGTGTGTGTGATCAGCTTTAGAGAGTGACACAGGCTACGAATACTTGCCAAACAGATGTGTGAAAACTGTCCATGGTAAGGTGATCTAGGTGACAATGAAAAATTATATTTTACTAAAAGAGTAGTGGATGCTTGGAAGAGCCTTCCAGCAGAGGTAGTAAGGCAATCCTCAGTAAATGAATAGAAACGTGTCCGGGGTAAACATAGGTTAATCCTCAGTCCAAAAAAAGGAAAATACCGCCTTGGTCTTCTTCTGCCACCAGTCCTCCGCATTTTATGAATTGAATGTTAATAAGGGGATGTTTGTTGTATCGCAGTCCTTGTAAAGAATCAATTGATTACCTGAGCCATCTACTTTTTAATGGTTGGTCACCATGTCCAGACCACAGATTGAAAAACAGTCCAGAAAATGTTTGTATGCATTTCTCACTTGCCAACAGATCGGCCGTAATAAAGAATAAACGATAATAAAGAATAAACGATAATAAAGAATAAACGATCAAATAGAAAAATAATAAATACAAACAAGAACAAGAGTGTGTTACATTCTGCTACTTGATCATATGTCCATGTGTATTTAGGAGAATACTAGGCTTAGCCAGGAGATATTGACTGAAATGTATACTAAGCCTTTGTACTGTATTATAATAATAATAGTAATAATAATAAAAAACATAATAGTAATATAACAATGCTACTAATAAGAATTATTTTATTATTATTACTGAATGTTTATTATTGCTGTTATTTGTTATATTTTTATTATTTATTATTATTACTTTTATTTTTATATTAATAAATAATAAAAATAAAATAATAGTAGAACATAAATGTTATTATTATTACGTTTATACTAATATGTGTATTATTGCTGTTATTATTTTTGTTATTTGGTTACTGATAATTTTCTGCTAATTTATTTATTATTATTACTTTTAGTTGTATATTAATATGTTTATTATTTTTATTTGGTTACCGATAAAAAATAAAATAGCAGAAAATAATTATCAGTAACCAAATAACAAAAATAATAACAGCAATAATTAACATATTAGTATAAAAATAAACGTAATAAAAATAATTTTCTGTTATTTTATTTTTATTATTACTTTTATTTTTATATTAATAAATAATAAAAATTAAATAATAGTAGAAAATAAATGTTATTATTACGTTTATTTTTATACTAATATGTTTATTATTGCTGTTATATTTTTTGTTAATTGGTTACTGATAATTTTCTGCTATTTTATTTATTATTATTATTACTTTTAGTTGTATATTAATATGTTTATTATTTTTATTTGGTTACTGATAAAACATAAAATAACAGAAAAAAATTATCGATAACAAAAATAACAACAGCAATAATAAACATAATATAAAAATAAGCGTAATAATAATAAAAAATAAAAATCGCAGAAAATAATTATTTATTTCTATTACGTTTATTTTTATATTAATATGTTTATTATTGCTGTTATTTTTGTTATTTGGTTACTGATAATTTTTTGCTATTTAATTTTTTATCAATAACCAATTAACAAAAATAATAACAGCAATAATAAACATATTAATATAAAAATAAAAGTAATACATGAAGCAGAAAATAATTATCAGTAACCAAATAAAAAAAAATATTAACAGCAATAATAAACCTATTAATATAAAAATAAAAGTAATAAGAAAAAATAAAATGGCAGAAAATATTTAATTATTTATTTATTATTATTATGTTTTTATATTAATATGTTTATTATTGATGTTATTTTTGTTTACCGATTTTCTGCTATTTTATTTTTTATCAGTAACCAAATAACAAAAATAACAACAGCAATAATAAACATATTAATATAAAAAAAAAAGTATTAATAATAAATAAAATGGCAGAAAATAATTATCATGTTTTTATTTGGTTACTAATAATTATTTTCTGTTATTTTATTTATTATTGCATAGTTAGACAGGTTGAAAAAAGACACAAGTCCATCCAGTTCAACCACAAAAAATATAAAATCATTTTTTTTCTATTTTTATTTTATTATTATTACTATTATTTTACTATTATTAGAATTTAATTTAGATTTTTATATAGTTTATTACACTATAATGTACTGTATATGTTATTTGCCAGGTTCAGCCATGTGTCTTGTTTTCAGCTCTCATTGCTGAAACTGGTAAAAAATATAAAAAACATTTCTTACACTTTAGTGAATGGCGCCTATTGTGCCGGGTCTAGTTGCCCAACAAAAAATAATTTTAGGAACTTGTGGCTTCTCAGCGCTGGTGAAAACCTTTCTTCCCAGAATGCTCCAGTGCAGCCAAACGTTGCCCACCTTTAGATGTGAAAGGACTATTGCCCGCCTGATTAATAATGAAAAGTGCGTGCTCCTAAGTGGTGTGGCCATGGCATTTCCCCTTCTTTGGAAGCCATCCAGGATCTCTCTTAGAAGGCTAATTGCTTGTCATTTCCCTGGGCACGTTTACATACCAGGAATGGTTGTGAATGAATGCAGCCTGCAGACAGCGGCACTTGGCTGTCATCACAAGTGAACTGCTCTTCTCTCTCTCTCTCTCAGCAGAAAGGTTTTTTTTTTTTATTGTTACCTTCTTCTTTCTCTCTCCCTAACTGTGAGAACTCAAGGCGGCACGTCATGAAGCTCTCACACATCCCATCTGGGAAGAATAAGACATGCCCAAACCTTATTCATTGCAGGGCCAATGAGGAAGCTGAAGTATGTTGAGAGTCCCCGAGTGCCAGCAGACTCAGCTGTAATGCCATTGAGAAAAGTCTTGGAGCTGCCGGACCCCAACCAAAATGGTGAGTGCCTCGAAATCTGTCCTGTGTCTCTTATCATTGCAGATCGCTTCATAGGCGCTCCCCGGGATCAAAGAGCGTGTTTGCTATGAATGGAAGGGGCTCATACAGCTTTAGAACCGCAGCTGTCTAATGTTTAACTCTTTAGCAAAGTTTCTGGGGCTAATGTGAATTTATTGGCAGTGAAGGGGTGTGAAGACTGGCAGGTAACCGTATGGTGGCTGTGGGTTTTGGTGTAAAGGGGGGGGGGTCAGGAATAATATTCTGTGTGTTTTGTTTGGACTAGTCAACTCATAGACCGGCAAACCTCATTCACACTAGGAGAAAAAAACTTGATGTTCTTGTCCCGTGTGCCCCTTACTGGGATTGCGTTGCCCTGTTTTGCCATTCTGTAGTATGCCAAGTTTGTGTTTAAAGGAAATGTGTTAAACCACTTAAAAAGCTGCATGAGAAGCCTCCGATAGAAGCTGTCGTGAACAGGATTCTGAGCCAAATGACGTTCAAGGAAGCTGAACATATAAACGCTCCACCGCAAGTGGCGTCTCTCCTAGAGTACACAACCCTGAGAATGACAGCTTCCATCGGAGGCATCGCACACAGGTGTTTGCGCTTTGTCTTATCTACCCTTTAATGCCATGCTGGTCACCTTTGTGTGGCAAAAAACACATGTTGATTTATCAGGAATTTCAGACTTATTCATAGTGTTTAGATTGGCAGGTTAATGGCTAAACTCTCAACATGGCTGCCTGAGGTGTGAGAAACAGGTCCACTTTAAAATAAAGTGATATTCCTTTTTTATGATATATATATATATATATATATGTATGTATGTATGTATGTATGTATGTATGTGTGTGTGTGTGTGTGTGTATATATGTGTGTGTATATATAATATATATATATATATATATATATATATATAATATTATATATATATATATATATATATATATATATATATATATATATATATATATATATATATATATATATATATATATATATTCCTAACTATATACTATATATATATATATATATATATATATATATATATATATATATATAAATTTTTATCTCATATTTATTTATACACGGGTGTACATGCAGTGTATGTGTATATATTATATATATATATATATATAGAGAGAGATTATATACTAATCTCCATCTATATATTAATAAATAAATAATTATATATATATATATATTATATATATATATTTATATATATATATATATATATATATATAAATGTTAGATAGATGTATATCTAGTTGGTTTATTTATAATTTTTTTTGGTGGAGAATGCGGACAAAGATCCTACAAATTTATATATATATATATATATATATATATATATATATATATATATATATATATATATTATATTTATATATGTGTGTGTGTGTGTGTGTATATATATATAGGGCCAGATTCAGGTATTTGCGCTGCGGCGTAACGTATCTCGTTTACGTTACACCGCCGCAAGTTTTCAGCGCAAGTGCTTGATTCACAAAGCACTTGCCTGTAAACTTGCGGCGGTGTAACGTAAATGCGTTCGGCGCAAGCCCGCCTAATTCAAATGGGGCGTGTACCATTTAAATTAGGCGCGTTCCCACGCTGAACGTTCTGCGCATGCTCCATCAGGAAATTTCCCGCCGTGCTTTTACGGCGCCCCGACGTGTTTTTTGAACGGCGACGTGCGTTACGTCCTTTCGTATTCCCGGACGTCTTACGCAAAAAAAAAATACAAAATTTGAAATTCGACACTTTAACGACGGCCATACTTTAACATGGCTGGTCTAAATCGAAGCCATGAAATAGCAGGCGTAAGTTTGCGACGGGAAAAACCGACTAGCGACGACGTAAGAGAATGCGACGAACGCGCGTACCTTTGTGGATCGCCGTAAACGGCTAATTAGCATACCCGACGCGGAAAACGACGCAAACTCCACCCAGCGGTCGCCGAAGAATTGCATCGTAAGATCCGAAGCCGTACGCCTGTCGGATCTTAGCCAAAAGCCGTCGTATCTTTGTTTGTGAATCACAAATAAATATACGACGCGGCAAATTTGAAAGTACGCCGGAGTATCAGCAGATACTCCGGCGTACTTTTTCTGTGAATCTGGCCCATAATGTTTTATGGTTTAGTAAGGTAGTGCAGCAGAAGTGTTGCGCCATAACAGTCAACGCAATAACCCATGGAAACCAGATCTCATTGGTGAAGTCGGCTTAGTTGAGATCTAGCTCCGGTTGATATGAGTTCCTGTACTCGGAAGAGTGCCCCATTGCCTGTCTTCCTGAGCCAGCCAGGAAGGAGTTAAGACGCGATGGCTCACCCTTGCAGCTGGCACAGCATCGTGTCTGCAGGAAACTGCCCTGAAACATGGGAAGGTTTACAAACTCCTCCTTACTGGTGGCTGTGGAATCCAGGAAGGGGTTAAAGCCTCTTCCTGCACTCCAGAGGCCGGTGTCATCAGTACAGAACAGTGACCCCGTGGGAACGTCTTTGGCTTGACAACCTCCCGGTGCAGCAGGGGTTAAACATACATATTCATAGGAGCCGCACAGCAAAGAGAAGTCGAAGTTGCATTGTTTTATAATTGCCGGAAAAAAAATGATCCATGTCAGCGCATTTCACAGCAGTGAGTCTCTGGGAGGATCAGAGTCAGAGAAAGAAATCTAGAATATCTAACAAGCGAACAGAGTCATTATTAGGAAGATCTAAAATCCATCACATGACACCCCACCCCGCTCAGCTTTGAAAAAGGTAATTGCATTGAAGTTTCCACATGGTAACAGGGGGGCAAAAAGGATTGACAGAGGAAATCTTCACTTGTAGCCAATCAGAAGTTCAGTTACAAGTTTATAGTAAAATTACAAGTTTGTTTGCTAAAGTTGGTGAAAGCTGGTTGTTGTTTGGTACTCTTGGATACTGTATGGCAGTTGTTCTGGACATTAGATTTGTGTGATTCATCGGGCTTGGTTCACGGTTTTGCATGTTGGTGCACTGCGGTGACATTCATTCTTAATGGTACCCCAATGCACCTCTGTAGCGAGCATGCGCTGCAGTGCACCACCTTGCTCAGTATTGCACTGTTGTGCTCTGCTACAGAAATGAGTGCATGGCAAGTTATTTGATGTGGTGCGGTAAGCAGCCAAATTGAATAAATAAGCTTCCTTAACCCAACATGGTAACGGGCAGAAAAACGCACATCAATGCGCATGCGTTACTGCAGTGCAACAATGTGAACCTACAGTAGGTGACCGCGATATTGTGTCACTCTTGCTCCCCTTTCTCGGTGAGATTGACCACCTACGAGCCCCGTCGCAGGAGCCAGCGCCGAGCCGGCTCGCCGCGATGGGAAAAAGCCGTCATAGAAGCGACGGGGATTCAACTTGGATTCCCGCCAATTCTAGCCGCGGCGTTTGGTATGAATCATGAGGGGGAACTCCACGCCAAATTTTAAATAAAAAAAACGGCATGGGTTCCCCCCCAGGGGCATACCAGGCCCTTAGGTCTGGTATGGGTTGTAAGGAGAACCCCCCTACGCCGAAAAAATGGCGTGTTGGTTCCCCCCACAATCCATACCAGACCCGTATCCAAGCACGCCGCCCGGCCGGTCAGGAAAGGAGTGGGGCCGAGCGAGCGCCCCCCTCCTGAGCCATACCAGGCCGCATGCCCTCAACATGGGGGGGTTGGGTGCTCTGGAGCAGGGGGCGCCCTGCGGCCCCCCACCCCAAAGTACCCTGTTCCCATGTTGATAAGGACAGGGCCTCTTCCCGACAACCCTGGCCGTTGGTTGTCGGAGTCTGCGGGCGGTGGGCTTATCGGAATCTGGGAGCCCCCTTTAATAAAGGGGGCCACCAGATACCGGCCCCCCACCCTATGTGAATGAATATGGGGTACATCGTACCCCTACCCATTCACCTGGAGGCAAAGTGTCAATAAAATAAACACAAAAAAACAATGGAGGATCCCCCAGGGTGGGGCTTTTTAGGCAACAGTAGTACAAGTAGTCATGGTAGATACAAAATATATAATAGTTTAATAATAACAGGACGGTATCAAACAACGTTCAGTAAACGTATATAGTACAAAGGTTTAAAAACAACACATTAATAGGGTGTATTGGAAAAGAGGTGAAGAGTCCACAATATAAATACTGGGCCCAGTATTTATATTGTGGACTCTTCACCTCTTTTCCAATACACCGTCCTGTTATTATTAAACTATTATATATTTTGTATCTACCATGACTACTTGTACTACTGTTGCCTAAAAAGCCCCACCCTGGGGGATCCTCCATTTTTTTCTGTTCATCAGGGGTGTCGGCAACTATTTGAGACCAAACCATAATAGATGTTCTATTCATACATAAAATAAACACACAACACAGGGTTTTAACATTTATTAGTCAGCTCCGGGGGTCTTCTCCACTCTCCGGGGGGTCTTCTTCCATCTTCACCGCTCTCCGCTGTTGTCTCGGCGCTCCCCGGTTCTTCTCCCGCTCGCTCTCCGGTGCCTTCTTCGGGGCTGGCCGACGCTATCTTCTTTTTAGCTCTATTACTAGCGGCGGCGCAGCCCGCTCTTCTTTGCCGTCTTCTGCCTTCTTCTTTTCTTCTTATGTTGACGCGTCACCTCCTCCCGCTGTAATTCCGGGTGCCTGGCTCGCAACGATTTATATAGGCCTCTTATGACGTCACAGTCCCATCATACTCCGTTACCCACAGAGCATGATGGGACTGCAACGCATACAGCTCTATGTGCCTTTTTCTTTACAGAGTTAAAAAAAAAGTTCAGCGGGTTTACTGCCGTTTCAACTCTCAGCAGTTGCATGAAAGTCATACCTGAATGTAATACAATGCAACTTGTGTGCAACAGTTGTCCATTATCATTGGTCAAAGCCAAAGTCATATCCAAGTTGCACCCATCCAAAGTTGCACTCCAAAGGCGGCGTAACTTTGGAGTCGTACAATTTTTTAATATACAAACTCCTTAATAAAAGACCACCAAGGTTTTTGTCTGAGAGTTCCCCAATATATATTTGTCAGCAGGGCCGTCTGATAATGGATTGTTATTAGACTATTTTACATGTGGATAGTATTTAGCGGAGATCTCCTTTACCTGCCCTATTAGTCGGCCTCTGCATGCCGCCGGCACCTGGCTGGGCAGTTTGCTTTCTCTTTGTTTGCCCCCCCTCCTCGAGTCTCCTGTATAATGGAGGCTGCCGCAGCCAGCTTGTCACTTCACTTTAAGCTGGGCCCAGTAAATATGATATGACGGCTGGGGACTAGCCCGGCCCGTCTCGCTTTCTCTCTAGTCGCTTTGAAGTGCTGGTTTGGAGGGTTAATTAATTTGCCTAGGCAAGCCGGAGTTCACGCCAGCATCTCCAGATCTGACAGGAAGGCGGACGTAATTGGAAGACCACTAATGAATGGGTATGAGGGAGCAGGACGGGACAAGACTGACAAAGAGGCTGGCCCGGTTCCTGGAGGAATGCTCTGCCACAGATTTGGGACTTCTGCCATCATCCTCTGGCTACTGAGGCACTACAGGTCCCAGCATGGGGTGCCAGGGAGCGCAGCGATCTACATTTGTTTAGTAGTTGCTGCTCAAGTGTACTGACTCTGTCAAACAATAGCTAGAAGAGGTTCCATTGTTTTCTTTTCTTCTTTTTTTTTTTTTTTTTTTGCTGAACTCCATTGGGGATTATTTTTTAACTAAATTGGCCATATTAGGACTCATTTCAGATTTAAATATACAACGCATCGGCATTGGTAATGGTGTCTCCATGCCTCCAACTTAGGGTGCACAATTTTCCCTTTAATATATTCAATGTGGCCACGTCCCTTCCTTAGTTCCTGTCAGATCCGCCAGAGACATATTGTGTATAATTATGAAGTAACGCATATTTTCTGCACTCTTGTTGCCAGATATGGAAGTATTATAATTGGTTGAATTTAGACCCCCTTCACACTAGGGCAGTTTTCAGGCATTTTAGCACTAGAAGTGCCTAAAAACTGCCTCTCACTCATTGCAATGAGTGCTTTCACACTGAGGCGTTGTGCCTTGTGGAATGTTAGAAAAAATCCTGCAAGCAGCATCATTGGGGCGGGTTGGGAGCACTATAAATAGCTCTCCCAAAATGCCCCTGCCCGTTAAAATGAAGGGGCAAAGCGCCTTGAAAGTCTTTCAAAATGGGTATTTTTTTCCCTTTTTTTTTTAAATATATTTTTTTTAAGGTCACGTTGTTACATGACCTTAGACTGCCCCGCTAGCGCCTGAATAGTAAAAACGCTGTTAAAGCACCGCAAAACGACCAGCCCTTTAGCGCTGTTTGTTGGCACTTCAGTGCGAAAGGGACCTTATTGATTTCAGGAGCCTCTCAGTTTAGGCTCCATTCACACTTGTACAACTCCAAAGTTGCGCCGACTTTGGAGTGCAAATTTAACGCAACTTTGGATGGGTGCTACTTGGATACGACTTTGGCTTTAACTAATGATTATGGACAATTGTTGCACACAAGTTGCATTATATAACATCCAGGTATAACTTTCATGCAACTTCTGAGGGTTAACATTTAAAGTCTATGGCCTTCAAGTTGCATGAAAGTCGGACCAAAGTAGTGCATTAATTACTTTTAAAGTCGCTGCAACTTTAAGTTGCACATATATGAATGGTTATTATTGGAAAATATGGGGAGCGACTTGTCATGCAACTTTGATGTCCAAAGTTGCATGACAAGTCGCACAAGTGTGAATGGACTCTTAAGCACATTTAGATTTTCCCTCAATTTGTTCAGCTCTTTGGGTGCCAGTTGTCCTTTTTCAGGACTCCGGTCTAGTTTTTAAAGGGACAGTTTGGCAAAATGAATATTTTTAGTTTTTTTTTGTACAAAATTCTTTATTAAAAAAAAACAGTATGGCACATACAGAGGTTGGTGCTCGCGTATACAAATGATGCTCCTATCAAAGTTATGATAGAGCAGACCCATGCAGGGGTTGTATAAGTCTTATAGGTACACAGGTCTAATGTTTTAGTTTTTAATAGGTGTCGGAGGGACATCTATTTGTTAGATTTCCTGGCTTTATTGGGGAGATCTGTATTTGGCCTCGTTCACAAGGGGTGTATCAATATGTATCCCATGCAAAGGCTGTGTTTACCTGCACAGGGGTTCCAAACAGATAATCCCATTATTGACAATTGGGATGCAGTGGCTGGACAGACAAGTTCAGTGCTTCCAATATGACATTCACGCAGGTATTGGTGCATGCCCCTGAACTCACACTGTTTGCGATTGGGTCCGTGCACCCGCATTAATGTCATGCTGGGAGCTGCAGCCGTGTCATGCAGCCACTGCGTCCCAATTGACATCAATGGCACTGGCTGCATGGAACACTTTTGCATCCTCATGCGAGTAAACGGCCCACACACTGGTAGGTAGATTCAGAGAGATTGGCCTAAAATTAGGAAGGCCTAGCCTACTATTTTTAGGCTACACCGCCTTAAATTGTTTAGGTTAAAAGTGATTCTCAAACCACTTACCTTCAAATTTTAGGCGGCGTAGCCTAAAACGAGCGGGCGTAAGCGCGCCTAATTCAAATGACTGGGAGGGGGTGTGTATTATTGAAATGAGGCTTGACCTCAAGTTTTTTGACGTTATTTACACTGCGCATGCGCCGGGCGACTACATTTCCCAGTACGCATTGTGGCCAAGTAGGCCGTACGGGCCTATTGATTTCGACGCGTACGTAAACCACGTAAATCCCGATTAGCGGACGACTTGCGCAAACGACGTAAAAAATTCGAACCTCGCGGCGGGAACGGCGGCCATACTTAACATTGTTATTCCACCTCATAGGTGGAATAACTTTAGGCGGCCTATCGCGTACGGAAACGACGTAACTCGACGGTGTAGGCCTGGCGTACGCTCGTAAATCATCGGGAATTGCCGTAGCCCCTCATTTACATAATCTAGGCCGGCCGCAATGGCAGCGCCATCTAGCGGGCAAAAGAAACATTGCAGCCTAAGATAGAATGGCGCAAGCCAGCCTATCTTAGGTATGTTTAAGTGTATCTCTGTTTGAGAATACACTTAAACATAGGCCGGCTTAGATTCAGAGTTAGGTCGGCTTATCTGTAGATAAGCCGGCCTAACTCTTTCTGAATCTACCTATGGGTACGCATTGATAGGACCCATGTGAACAAGGCCTTTGAGTTTCTGCGCCTTCACATCTGCTGTGACCATTATTAGGGGCTCCCGATTTCCCTGTTGTATTAGTTATGTATTTTAGGTCGCAATGAATGTAAAGGAAGAGCTAGAACACCCAAAGGTGAGCTCTCCTAGGTAGAGTTGAGCGGATGGATGAACTATGCAAAAGAAATCTCGCAGATTGGGGTATTTAAGACCGAGAAGCCAGGGACTAACTCGGCCCACCAGTTACATCTATACTAAAACCCTACTATTGGGTGGCCTGACCCTTTAAAGCTGAGCTCCCATATTACATCTAATATTGCTGATAGATTGACCATACTGTCCATTAGAAGCCATGGAAACATTATTCCCTATCAGTTTGAAGCAAAAAATCAATGTGCCTTCTAATGACAACCTCAGCAATCCAGATATGTTCCTCTGAGCTGTGAGTCTGTTACAGATATTTGATTTCTACTTTGTGTCCACTCTGAGTAAACTGTAATGGAGCTCTTTAGTCTTCTGGAGAAGAAATCCTCTGATGTCTTCCGTTTCACCCTCTCCATGTAGAATCTGCACTTGATAAGACCTCGGGTTGTTCCCCGGCTGCTCAGGAGCTGATGACGAGGCTGGGATTCTTGCTCGGTGAAGGCATTCCGAATACTGCGCGAGTTTCTATGGATGAGAAGAATGAAACTATGGTAAGTGTGCGCCACTGGGCAGGCTTTGTTATTATTAGAGTTATGGCCTCTTCCCCATCTCCTGTCCTTTATTTGGACTAGCAGTAACCCTTGGGGTGTATCATCTTCCCCCATTCTGATCATTGCTTTCATGTATTTGCTAGCCAAGGAGGCACTAACTGCAAGCCTGATTTCAAATTTCATCTGACATTACATGTAGAAGTTTTACAAAATTGCACATCCTTACTGGAAAATTATTTCATTACTTTGAAGTGGTTTCAGGGGTGATCCAAAGGGCTTTTATATCTATCTATCTATCTATCTATCTATCTATCTATCTATCTATCTATCTATCTATCTATCTATCTATCTATCTATCTATCTATCTATCTATCTATCTATCTATCTATCTATCTATCTATCCATATATATCTATATCTAGATATAATGTCTGAATTTGTTTAAAGAAAAGCTCCAAGCAAATGTGGTGTTGATTTGATTTTTTTTTTTTTTTTTACCTATTTGCCATATGGTCCTTCTTTGCAATAATTTCTCATTACCTTGTGCCCATTTGCTGGAATGTCAACCCTAACGTGCCATAAGAGTGTTTGCTAAACAGAGAGAGAACCCGGACAATAGCCGCTGCTGTTTTTCCAGTGTGAAAGCCCCGAGGACTTTCACACTGGAGCGGAGCCCTAGCAGGACGGTAAAACAAGTCCTGCTAGCAGCATCTTTGGAGCGGTGAAGGAACGCTGTGTATACCGTTCCTGCCCATTGAAATCAATGGGCACTGTGGCTATACCGCCAGCAAAGCACCTCTGAAGAGGCGCTTTGCGGGGGTTTTAACCCTTTCGTGGGGTAAAAGTACCCGCTAGCAGCCGAATAGCGCTGCGAAATTGGCGGTAAAGAGCCGCTAAAAATACCGCTGCCCCCGCCCCAGTGGGAAAGGGGCCTTAGGCCAGCCATACATGGTTCTGAATCTCGGCCAGTTCAGCAGGAATCAGATGGCATGCAAACCGTGTATGGGCAGGCTGAATGTACCAAGTTGATCGCCAGCAGTAATCACATGTAAAAAAATCTGACATGCTGGTTGTACCCAAGTCAATTGATGGATCAACTTGGGTAAATCAGTCTGCCTATAGAGATGGATCATATCTCGGCTGGTCCCTGCTGAACCCGCTGAATTTCAATCCATGTATAACCAGCTTTATAGGCAAGATGTTCAACTAGCATAGAGTTTGATGTGTTTTCCCCCATAGCTGTCAGATGTTTAATTTTTATTCAAAGTGTGTCAGACAAACAACCCAGCAGGCTAATTGGTGACTGCTGTCTCCGGATCTAGTCATCCTGACTTGGGATCAAACATGGCTGCTTGTCTTTTCACAAGCTGTGAGAACCTGTCATCAGCTAATTAGCGGGTGGCTTGCTGCTTCCTTGTGAGAAGAGGAGTGTAAATAAAGCTGTAATAGGACAGAATGAGGATATTGGTAAATACAGATAAGAGAATCCAGGTACAAGGCAGGCTGAACTATGGAGTGTTGAAATGCTGTGTTTGTTTTAGATTGTCAGGCACTCTCTGAAGGTGTGCTCTCCAGAAGCAGGAAACGTCTGTTCTGCTCACTTGACCCGTCCTTCTCTGTAGAACAGGTTCAGCCCGCGTGTTCTGCAGTGTAAAATTTAAAGGTGCCCATGGGAAAAAAGTTATCACAAAAATACTAAACACATTGGGCCAGATCCACAAAGAACTGACGGCGGCGTATCTATTGATACGCCGCGTAAGTTCTACGATGCGCCGTCGTATCTTTGTTTTGTATCCACAAAACAAGATGCGACTGAATGTGGGCTAGATCCGACTGACGTACGTCTTAGTACGCCGTCGGATCTTAGGTGCATATTTACGCTGGCCGCTAGGTGGTGCTTCTGTTGATTTCCGCGTAGAGTATGCAAATTAGCTAGATACGCCGATTCTCAAACGTACGTCCGCCCGGCGCATTTTTTTACGTTGTTTACGTAAGGCTTTTCTCGGTGTAACGTTACCCCTGCCTCTATGAGGTGTACGCAATGTTAGGTATGGACGTCGGGACAGTGTCGAATTTTCCGTCGTTTGCGTAAATCGTTCGCGAATAGGGCTTTGCGTAAGTTACGCTCACGTCGAAAGCATGGACTATTTGCGACGTGATTTCGCGCATGCGCACTGGGATACGGCCACGGACGGCGCATGCGCCATTCGTAAAAAGCGTCAATTACGTGGGGTCATACCAGATTACCATACAACACGCCCACTCCAAGCCTACTTTGAATTACGCGGGCTTTTTTAATCAGGAAACGCCTTGCATTCATTGAGGAAATGCAAGGCAATTTTGTGAATGGTGTCTGTGCCAAGTGAAGGACCCCTTGTGCAATAGGACAGTTGCTTGGCATGAGACCAGGAGGACAGTGGCATTCACTGTGACTGCCACAGCGATTTTCTGCTGCCACAGGGGTCCCTCTGGAATGGGGTAGGCATATTGACAGTGGTCCAAGCTGGACCAATCTAACTATGCAAAAAATCCACACCTTGGATTCAGCTTTAAAGCTGCTGTAACCCTTAAATGTCTGACCCTTGAAGCATGTTGCTGTGCAGAGCGAAGGGTTACAAATGCAAATTTTGTATATCAATGTATAACAAAGAGAGAGTGTCTCTGTTGGATGCATCTTTCTTAGCAGGGCTTGTGTGCCATGGTAATTAATGGATGATTTTCTGCAGTGTACAGTGACAAGTCACGGGATAAGTCCCTGCTCAACGCTGACAAACAGCACAGCTTCTCCAAGCACTGCCAGTCCTTGCTCCACGCTAAACAGCTGCATCAGCAAAACAGCCGCGAACAGAGCCAGTCCCAGCGGAACCATCAGCAGCCCCAGCTCCACCCTGGAAAGTAAAGACAGCGGCATAATCGGTAAGTGACCAAGCTGTCCTTGGTAACGTCATTAGCTTGTGGTTAATTGAGATGTATGGGACACCACGTGGGGAATTACGATTGTGTTTTCTAATGTTCTGAACAAAAGCTTTGATTGTTTTACTTGTTACTCATTTTATGATGCTCTTGATATAGTTTGTATTGATTATATGCTGTGGGGCCAACAATATATGTCAATGTCATGTGATGATGGGGGTCAAAGGGCTCCAGTGTAATTGCTATTTGCCGTTTTTCTTAGTTCTGTGCTCATCATATACTTAGTACAGTAAATGGCTTTCTTGCAAATTGTTATTTTTATCTTTGTCCAATGTTTGAGTGTGTAGTAAACCGAAAATGCATTTTATATAAAGTGGGACTATTTGTTATTTCCACTTTTGCAGTCACACTTGAGAAAACTTGTCTACTAAGTTTATATACCGTATTTATCGGGGTATAGCGCGCTCCCGCGTATAGCGCGCACCCCTAAAGTTGCCCGAATTCCTGTGGAAAAAATATGTTTTGTACTTACAGTTTTGGTGTCTTGCGCGGCGTCCATCGGCGGCCTCGTCGGGTCCGGCTTCGGGTGTCCTCTTCGTCGGGTCCGGCGTCTTTCTGCGGCGTCCTCCCTGCTCGTTTCCCGCGCCGAGTTTGAATACTGCGCCAACATATACCGAGCGCAGTACACTCGTGTATCGTCGGGCAGGCTCGACAACTCTCGCGCTGACGTCCTGTACGCTCAGGACGTCAGTGCGCGAGGCGCCGACACTGCCCGAAAATACACGAGTGTACTGCGCTCGGTATATGCCGGCGCAGTATTCAAACTCGTGGTGGGAAAGCGGGTATCGGCGTATACCGCCCACCCATGATTTTGGTGCGCGGTATACGCCGATAAATACGGTAGTTGTGGAAAACTAGTGCTGGTCCTGTAAGGTTATCTCATTGATAGTGTTATCTTAAACTATTGATGTTCATGTATATTATCTGGTTCCCAGGCAGGCGCCTTCTACACCCCAGAGGAATTTCTGCAGTCTCCTTGGCTTATAATGTAACAATAATGAAAATTTAAAGTGGATGTCACAATGTAGAGAATAATATTTCCTATCATCTGCGCCCAGTCTTGCCACACAGAGTTAATCCGGCTCTGAGCAATCCTCTTTTTATTGTTCAGGGAAATACAACAGACTTCCAGCTAAAAACCAAAGCCCTTGCTTGAGTGACAGGTTATTTACATATCTTGTGCACTGCTTGCAGACATACACAGCTTCTGTAAAAAGTGCTTAATTCACATCCCCCTCCCCTCTTCCCTCCAGCTCTATGTATATTCTGATGGCTGTTGCATTTTCTCATGGCACTGAACTGTGACTCACCCCATATTTTAAAAACATTTAATCAAAACACAGGGGAGGGGATGTGAATTGTGCACTTTTTTTCAGAAGCAAGGACTTTGGTTTTTATCTGGAAGTCTGTTGTATTTCACTGAACAATAAAAGATGATTGCTCAGAGCTGGATTAACTCTGCGTGGCAAGACTGGGCACAGATGATAGGAAATCTTATACTCTACATTGTGACATAAAAAACAAAAAAATGTTTTTTGGGGTTTACATCCACTTTAAGCATCAGACCACTGCTTAGAGGTCCAAATACAATTTTATTCTAATAAAAGTTTGGGGGATCGTTCAAAGAGTAGCCAACACGTTTCTGGGGTCCAAAAACTGCTCCTTTATCAGGGCTTGATTGAACACAATATAAATAAACTAGAACTGAGCTGTTACTTTTTTTATTTTAACAGTAGAAGAGCTGTTACTTTAATAGTATTTCTTCCAGTGTGATTACAAGCACAGGCCTTGTCAGCAGCTGGTTGGACTGCCAAACCATTTGATGACGAGGTCTATGTTTGTAGTCACACTGGAAGAAATTAACATTAACACTTGCTTACTGGGCACATAGTCACCCTTCCTGCCCAGACCAATTTTCAGCGCTATCACTTTTTGAATGACAATTGCGCGCGCGGTCATGCAACACTGTACACATGTGACGAAATTTGTATATATTTTTTTACACAAATGGAGCTTTGCTTTGGTGGTTGCTAAACAAAAAAAAGACTGAAGATTTTGAAAGAAAAACTGGTTTCATAGTTTGTTATAACATTTTGAAAACAGGTAATTTTTCTCCTTCATTGATGTGCGCTGATGAGGCAGCACTGATGGGCACTGTTAGGTGGCACTGATGAGGCAGCACTCTGTGGGCGCTGATCAGCAGGCATTAATGAGGCTGCACTGATTATAGGCACTGATGAGGCTGCACTGGTTGTTGGCACTGAAGGGCACTAATTGGCACAGAAGGGCACTGATAGGTGACACTGGTTAGCAGCACTTGTGTTTACTGAGTGGGGCTGGTGTCCCTCTTACAGAAGCCAGTAATCGGCTTTATTTTTTAAAAAGCTGATTGCTGGCTTTTGTTTACATCATGGGATCAGCTGTCATTGGCTGACAGCTGATCAAGTGGTAAAGGACCAGGATCTGTGATTTGTCAAGTCCCGTGGACTCTGTGCTCACAGAGCACGCCACGAGCACAGGAGAACGTACATGGACTCCTTCCTGGCAATCTAAGCCCACGCTGTAGCCGTCTTTCGGCTATAGCGTGGGCGCAAAGTGGTTAAAGGTTACGCTAACTTCTAGTTCATTCACATTGTGTTTAATCAAGCCGTGATGAAGAGGGCATTTTTTGAACCCCTGAAATGCGTTTGCTACTCTTTGGACTGTCCTGCCTTTTTTTGGAAATAAGTTGTATCTGGAGCACCTAGCCGTGGTGTAGAGCTTCAATTTTCATTTGTGTTGTATTACAGAGTTTAGATGTCAACTCCCATACAGAATTAATGTATGCATCAGCAAAGAAAGTATGATGTCTGAAACTTTAAAGTGATTGTAAACGATAACCTTGTAAAACAACCCATTCCGTTTAAAATAGAAATGAAAGGCAAAAATTTTTTGTATAGCTATATAAAAACACAAATACCCTTTTCCCCCTTTTTTTTTTATAAGTGAGCACACTGAGCTTCCCATTGAATGGCTGTGCAGGGGGGGCATGTCAGGACAGGTCTGATCATTGAACGAAAGCATAGCTAGAGAACTGACCATGGTGTGTGTGTGTGTGTGTGTGTGTGTGTGTATATATATATATATATATATATATATATATATATATATATATATATATATACACACGTGTATCGCTTCTCGGCCTTTTGGCTAAGATCAAGTGTAGTATCTGTTCTTATCAGTTGCCAGTAGGTGGTGCTATGCTAACCGTCCCTAGTACACAGCGAGGTGGAAAGGGATGGTGGTTGGCAGATGCTAAACCTGCTGGCGTGGAGGTGGAAGCCTTCTGATTTGGACGGAGAAACATAAGGTCGAAGCTGAGGGACCGGGCCCCTGGCCTTTGGCCTGGATTTTGTGGTGCCTGCCCGGTCAGTTGTTCGGGAGAGAACACTAGCTCCTCCTTTCCCTTGGGGGGGAGCGGTAAGTATTTCCCGAACGTGATTAGGTGGGAGTGATGGGAGTAGCCTATTGGCGTGGGCTCTCCCCAATCTCTTAGAGCTCCTACCTTCCTGGCTAGGATGGGTGCTGCTGGTCCAGGCTGTGAGCCAGGGTCTGTTGGAAAGCCTGTGGAGATAGTGCCCCTGGAGTGGCAGTCCAGGGGTGCCATACCTTGCGCAAGTGTTTGAGATGACACTTACAAGTGTGGCACCTTGGTCACATCTCCACATACACTTTTTTACCACCTGCCTCTAGGGTCGGGCCTTTTGGCTGGGACCAGTGGAATTTTTGTTTTCTGGCCGGAGGGCCGGCCATCGTATTGCACGATGGTCACTTTCTACTCACATCTCCCACCTTCCTTCTCCCCCAATTTCTTTTTTGTTTTCCCCTTGTGTTATCACTTTGTGTTTTTTTGTTTGGTGCACGTTTTGTACATCTTGTGTGTGATTAGTAGGGTGCCGGTCCTCGGGCCAGCCCTGAACGTCTTGGGAGTGGGTGGATATGGCCTTCTGGCTTAGTTTGCCTGCTTTTATGGGGTCTCCCTTCAGGGGAGACCCACCTGGGAGGGTTCCGTTTCGGCAGACCCTCCAAGGAAGTTGGGTCCATGTCTGCTTCGGCTGCATGGACCATTTGATTACCTTAGTTCCTGTCTGGAGCCTAACGCCCCAGGGCATCAGGGTCAGGTCCTTCGTGAGGAGGACCGTTTGACGCAGCACCCGTTCCACGTTTTTGTGATTACACTCTTTATGTGTGTGCACATTTTTTCTGCATCGTGTGGAGTTTTTGGGTTGTGTTTTGCACGCCACGGGCTTTTCAATAGAAAAAAATGGTTTGAGTTCCTGCTTGATGTGGTTGGGTTTTAATGGCAAAGCAGGGGACTGGCAGGCACACCAGGGATTTCACACAAAGGAATACAAAACAAACAGGATACCTTCTCCTACAAGTACATGGTACAATAGGCACACTTTAGGAATATTAAGTGTTGGGGTAACAAACACTTTAAGTGAATTGCTTTTTCTCAAGAAAAGTGGCATTATGTTTTACGTTTTTGGTCTACTCCAGAGATTTTTTAGTTATGCATGGGCACAAGTAGGTTTGAGTTATCAATGGGCTTATTTCAATGCAGGCTCCATTACCAAAGTCTACAAGCTTGTCGTTCTGACTTTGCCCTCTCTTAAAGGGGTTGTAAAGGTACATGTTTTTTCACCTTAATGCATTCTAATTCTTAAAGCGGTGGTTCACCCTTAGAGGGCACTTTTTAGCCTTAGATTCCTGCTCGTTTTGTCTAGGGGAATCGGCTATTTGTTTTAAAATATGAGCAGTACTTGCCCATTTACGAGATGCATCCTCTCCGTCGCTTCCGGGTATGGGCTGCGGGAATGGGCGTTCCTTCTTGATTGACAGTCTTCCGAGAGGCTTCCGACGGTCGCATCCATCGCGTCACGATTTTCCGAAAGAAGCCGAACGTCGGTGCGCAGGCGCAGTATAGAGCCGCACCGACGTTCGGCTTCTTTCGGCTACGAGTGACGCGATGGATGCGACCGTCGGAAGCCTCTCGGAAGACTGTCAATCAAGAAGGAACGCCCGCTCCCGAAGACCCATACCCGGAAGCGACGGAAGAAGATGCATCTCGAAAACGGGAAAGTACGGATCATATTTTAATACAAATAGCCAATTCCCCTAGACCGAACGAGCAGGAATCTAAGGGGAAAAGGGGAAAATTTTTATAAATGGGTGAACTCCCGCTTTAATGCTCGCGCTGCTGTCAATCACATCCAATGACGCAGCGTGCCAGGGGCGGGGCTGAGTAATACAGTGAGCGGCTATAGCCTCCGGCTGTATCACGGGAGCGCCCGCAAGAACTAACCACCATACGAGAGAGCTTGCATGAAGGTGGATAGTTCTTGTGGGGAGGAGCCGACACAACCACCGAGGGACCCCAGAAGACCAGGTTCAGGCCCACTGTGTAAAACGAGCTGCACAGTGGAGGTAAGTATAACATATTTATTATAAAAATTAAAAATAAAATTGCCTTTAGTGTCCCTTTAAGCCCCGTACACATGGACCGAATATCGCCTGAAATCAGATACCGGCTGACCTTCAGCCCATGTGTACAGGTCTTTGTTTGACAGAAGCCAATCTTACAACCGGCTTCTGTGGAACTAGCATGCTGGAAAACCAGCAGCTAATCGGCGCTCTCAGCCAATGTCTGCGAGATCTGATCGCCAGTCCCCCTGTCAGAACACATAAGCACAGCATGGAGATCACTGTACGAACATCGCATAGTTAGTACATAGATTTCCTTGTGAGCTGTATAAACTTACCATATGTACCATGCTTTACTCTGGGGGCTCACTTTTCCCTCTGCATTCTCCATAATGCAAGATTGATGACCGATTCCGGAAGGTGGGTGGAGTTGGGAACTTAGTTTTGATTTGTCTTCAGTTCCCAAGAGTTAAGAGACCAACAAGTGATTTGAATTTACTATCTGCAAAAAATAAAGAAAATATTTTCCCAGCGGTGGCCTAAAGAGTTAATTGATGGCCCTCCTTCTGCTGGCTCGGACATAATGCTCATCTTACAGTTCGGTCCCTAATCCAAATGCGGCTAGACTGCTGCAAGCTTAGTATAATGGACCCGTAGACCGGCTTTATACCTTAACAGGGAGCTAAAGAAGATGGAAGTCTGAGCTAAAGCCAAAAAACTAAGCCTTTCCTGGAGGAGTGCCACTCTTCCCTCTATAGACAGCTTCAATCCAGCATTAATGGATTTCTTTACTG